>NW_006238916.1:11264957-11397482 GCF_000375325.1 Capsella rubella | reverse complement strand
ATTCCCTAGACCTTTGTATTTTTTTTTTTATAAATTCTTTCTAAATTTTATTCTCACATTAATCCTAATAAAACCACACTGTCTTTACTCTGTTTTTGTTTCTTCTCTACTCTGTTTCTTCTTCCAACATTGAACCCACAAAAAAATAATACTTATCGCCTTCTTCTCTCTGAAAAACTGAAAACTTTATCAAAATGGCTTCATCTTCATCACTGTTATCTCCATCTTCGTATACAGAGCTCAAAGATGCTTGGCATCCATCAACAACAGCGGTGGACACAACTGAATCAAGCTACTGGTTTAATTGGAGGGTAATGATATGCTGTGTATGGATGGCTGTAGCCACTGTGATCACTGCTTTTCTTATATTCAAATACGAAGGTTATCGCCGGAAACGAAGCAGTGACGGTGATGCCGACGGAGGAGAGAAAGAGTGGTCGGGAAATGTATATGAAGACGAGACTTGGAGGCCTTGTCTTCGTAATATTCATCCAGCTTGGCTTCTTGCTTTTCGAGTCGTTGCCTTCTTCGTTCTTCTTATTATGTTGATTGTTATTGGCCTCGTCGATGGACCGACCATCTTCTTCTACTACACACAGTAAGCTTTCTCTTTCTGTCTCTCTGGATTTCTTTTGGGGTTTCGAAATAAAAATCGATACTTTTCTTAAATCGTTTTGTTTGTGGTTTAAGATTTCGTAGGTTCACATGCATTGAGGCAAGAATGGGTTTTAGGAAAAGATCGAAACTTTTGCTTGAATTTTAATCTGGCAACTTAAAAGATATTGTAGGTTCACAAGCATTGATACACGAATGTGACATTCTTGATTATGAGTCAGTTTATTTAAGATTTGTGGTTGCTTTTATTCCAAAAAAAAAAACTGAAATATTGTTGAATCGTTTAGGGGGCAATTAAATAGTATGCAGCTTCATAAGCATATATTGCAACTTTACAAGCATATAGGAGCAATAATGTAACATTCTTGATTATGATAGAGGGTAACAACTGTTCTTGACTATTACATTAACCAATGTCTATGTACTTGTCTCTAATCGGTTTTTCCTGGCCTCTCTTGTTTTTATTCGCAGGTGGACTTTTGCTCTGATCACTCTCTATTTTGGAGTAATGTTCTGTCTCAAAACTTGACTACTTTGCTTGTTTGTGACATTTCTCAAGTTTCTTACATTTTAATCTGATATCTTTCAACAGTTAGGCTCGCTTCTTTCGCTCCACGGATGTTACCAATACAACAAAAGAGCAGCTGGTGATAGAGTAGATAGCATTGAAGCCATAGACTCAGAGAGAGCAAGATCCAAAGGAGCTGATGATTCTATTCAACAGAGCCAATACTCTAGTCATCCAGCTGTAAAGAGAGAACGCATCCAAAGAACTACGGCAATAATATAAGGTAGAGAATGATAAGAGGATAAGATGAAAAAGGGCAGCATTCCATAGATATTGAACATATGCAGAATATCATTAAGGAGCAGAGTAAGAAAATGGGAAAGTTAATGTGAAAAATAAACAATTTGGACTTAATTTTCCTCCTAGTTCACAATGCTCCCAAGGAAAGTCTTTGGTTGGTTCATGGTTGCACCACCTGTCCACAGTCTCTGGCCCTGCTCTCTTATGAGCTACATCACAATAGACAGATTAGGAGATGAATTAATCTAAGTAGTAACAAAAAAAGAAGGAAGACTTGTATGTACCCGTTTGTAACTTCCTGTAATCTATGAAGTTCTTCCTCAATCTGTGGCAACGAAAAATCGTTTTTTATAACACACTTGAAGTTTACCCCCTAAGTAATAAAGGTTGGTCAAGGTGACAATAAAGTCCAAAACACAACTTACACGTCGAAGAGTTTCTTCAGATAGAATAGCAGCGTCATTGATCTCATCTTTTGGGGCAGCTAACTTGTAGAAAATAGTTACATACTCATCTTTCTCTTCGTCAGGTGTTTTCCACAAAGCCCAATGTGATTTCATGGTTGTTCCAAAAGCTCTAGCCTACATCAAATTTAACACAAGAACATGAGAACCGAAAGCAAATCAAATTCTACATGAGCCCTCAGAGTAATATTATTACTTCACCTTAAGGATTCTCTCTGTCTTAAGCTTCCCCAACGTTTGAACTTCAATCCTCAATTTGTTAACTGTATCATCACTTATGCTTTCTCCTTCGGGATTAGTTGATGTAGGATTCATTGGGGAAAAGAAATTATTGGTATCCAGGTGAAGTACTGAACAATGTGACTTTAAAGTACTCCAGAGCTTTTTAATTTCCAGCACACGATCATCCTGATGGGAGACAACACCGTAAAAAAGAGAGTAAAATAGATGTTAAGTGCAATCTTGTAATAACCAAACCCAAAAACGAACGAATATGCAAGTTTAAACCAACTTCACCTTCTCAGTTTGAAGTGCGTTAAGCTCACGCTGTAACTTTCTAAACACCCCATCAGAATAGCGAGACCAATCAATTTGACATGAGGAGGCCTCATCTAGACGTCCTGGATGTAAGGCCCTATCGATCTTGACAATTTCAAGTAGAATTTCACGGAATTGTTTCTTTCTTTCAGTTTTCTTCACAATGAGCTCGTTCATTGTCAGAAGAACGGATTCAAGGTGCTTTTTCAAGCCCCCAGAAGGTCGTTCTTGCTGTTAACATGAAAAATGTTTAATAATTCCTAACAATGGAAACAGTAAAACATTTTACTGTATCAATCCTCAAAGTGGTGTTACCTGGGATGAGCTTTCTCCCAAAAATTCTTTCATTTTAGCAATTTCTAATTCAGTCGATTTGATTTGGTCATCCATCTGAACTCTGCGTTTTTCAGCTTCCCTGACTTTCGCCTTGTAAAGTTCATTGCAGCCCAAGTTCAAAGCCATCAAGATTTCATCTACTTCCTCCACCGAATCTCCAATAACTCTACATATTGACTAAACAAACAAACACTTCACCTAAGTACATGTATGGGTTAAAAATGAATCTACAAAATAGAAATCGAACCTTGAGTTGTAACAGCAAAGATCCACAATCTTCTCGATTTTCCATTTCAAATAACCTAACCTGTTCCGGAAAAGAGAATAAGGAACTTGTTGAAGAAACCCAGATTCCTAAGCAAAAAAGTGGAATTGTAAAGTTGAATTTGCCCGATGAACTTGCCTCAAAGGATGAACTGTCCCAGAAATGATGAACTTGGAGATCTAAAGCGACAAATCGAAGATGACGGGAAAGATTTTTCTTTTCTCCAACTTCAATAACCCGTAATTAACATTCTTGGTGTTAAAAAAGAAACACTGTAAGTCTGACAGTCTGTAATTAACATTTTTTCTGTTAATTTTTTTTCTGTTAATCTATAGTCTATACTGATATTTTTGAAATGTTACAAAAAAAAATGTCACCATTTTAGTGTTTTTAAAATTTTTAATGGTTTTTGAAATTGGAAAAATGTCATTTAAATCATGAACTTTCAAATTTTGGTCATTTAAATCACGAACTTTCTATATGACCATTTAAAGTATGAATTTTTTTTGGATTTAGTTTTTAAACCATTATCTTTCGTTAACAAAGCCAAATTGTATATCATATCCAAAAATTTGTTACAAAATAACTAACAAACATTTAGCCATCACTAATTCATCTCTATTAGTAAGAGACGACGTCGGTTAAGGCTAAAACAAAGTGAGAAAGTAGGGATTTGATTTTTGGATTATGACGTTAGAATCACGATTTTGAAATATCATTTTAGCATTAAACGACGTTTTTCTCACTAAAAAATATGATTAACGATGGTTAGCTGCTTTGTCAACGAATTTGAGGATATGGTGTTCATTTCGGCCTGGTCAACGAAAGATAATGTTTTAAAAATTAAGTTAACGAAAAGTTCATGTTTTGAATGGCCATATAGAAAGTTCGTGATTTAAATGGCCAAAATTTGAAAGTTCGTGATTTAACTGACATTTTTCCCTTTTTGAAATAGGTGCATTAGGTGAATAATTATTTGAGATATCAAAATAAAGAATATAATATATTATTTGAAAAAATTAGGAAAACACGATTAGGGATAGGGAAAATTACAATTTTGGAATTGTGATGGGTTGGTAATAGTGGTGGCCTGGTGGGTGGTTCTAGGGTCGTGGTGACCAACGGTGATCGACGGTGACGGTGGCCGATGGTCGGAAGTGATGGTGGTCGGCGGCTGGAGGTGACGGTGGTGATGGTAAACGGAGGTGGTGGTCGGTGGTGATGGTGACAGTGACGAAGATAATAGTGGCGGTGGAAAATATCTCTGTTATTGTTAAATTCTCTTTTGAAATTTAGATTTTTTAATAAAACAAAATTTTGGATAGTGAAAAATGGAAAAAATGCAACTCACGTGGAGAAAAGAAAAAAAAACCCAACAAAATGTGGCTTTTGGATTTTGAGAAGAAATCAGCAAAATCTTCTAAAATTTGGTTTTCATAATTTTCGGGAAATCTTTTTTTTATATCATATTTGTTTGATGTTTTATTTTTATTATTTTGAACCATCATAAAACACATGAAAATTAGTAAAATCATTTTTGTATATTTTGTAAAACAGACATATATCACTTAATTAATATTAAAATATATATTTTTGTCATCAATTAAAATATATATTCAACGTCGCTCGTCTAAAATGTTTTGAGGATGATTTAAAGTCATATTATACATTAGATCAAAATGAGTTCGAATCTGAATGAGTAGAAAACATAAATTTTCATTTAATAAACATCTTAAATTTAAAGTTTGTATATAATTTAATTCAGTGTTTAGCTCAACTGTTTAATTTTACCATATTTAACCAATTTAAAACTTTTTAAAAAGTTAAAATATTATAATTAATATAAAATAACTTGAGTCCTCCCAATTGGCTCTTATGGGCTAATTCAAATCATTATGTTGACAAATAAATAAATAAATAAATAAATATAAATATATATATATATATATATATATATATATATATATAATAACAATAACACGGATGAGTTATATTGCGTGACGGTTTTAAATCGCTATTACTAAAAACTTATATATCATTAATTTAATACTTCAATATGGGACAAATTTTTATTTTAATATTTTTTAACAACACTAATATAATTATGGTAAATGAAACTGATTTAATTAATATTAGATTTATACAATCTTAAAAAGTAACTCTGATACATCTATAAATTCCAAAAATATGTAATTTTACAGAAAAAAATAAAAAAAATCCCCGAAATAATACCACGGATTAAAATCTTTAGAGTATGGAAAATTATTAGTTAAAATTTAAAACCGTCACTCAACTAACTATGGTAACTATGATAATTGTCAATTAGTCTAAGGTAGCCAATGTTTGAGAGTCCTTACGAGGATTTTTTTTCTTTTCTTTTTCACCGTTCACATGATTCCTTTTTCTTTTACTTTATGTCAATAAACTTTGCAACATAGTAATTAGCAAGTATGCATTTCTGTGTCTGCACTTTTCACGCAATTACTGCTGTCTTGTCTCAAGCTCAGTGAACATCTTGGTGATAATCAGCTTCACACCCTTTGTTTTCTCTAAAGTTACTTTATATTAAAACCATTGATTGAGCATTATGTTTACCTCCCTTCTGTTGAGTATATTTACTAATTTAGATTTCATGTGAGAAGAATCTAAAGAACAGAGAAATAAAACCCTTGTATATTCCTTACAAAAATTAATTATAAGTGTTGTTTTTCAGGTTTTTAGTTGCCCATACTCAAATATATGTATGTATTCCATGCTAATAAATTAAATAATCAGTGCTATGTAAAGTTTTCTTGTTACTTGCTTTTGAGACCTACTAAATTGTTTAATTGCCCATGATGAAGTCACATGTGACACTCAATAATCAGTTTTTTTTTTGGTGATACAAACGCAGGAAACCTCCCTAATTAAAAGAAAAAGAAAAAATTAAAAAATTAAACACAAATTCTTTGTGGGAACGCCATTCCACGAGCATCTTCGTCAACAATCTCCTCAACACACCCCGTAGCAATACCCAAAAACTGAAGACCCAAGTCTAGAGTAAACGCAAAGTTAGCTAATCCGTCCGCCAGGCGATTAGCCTCCCTATACACGTGAGATATACGTACAATCCAGTCCCTCGATATAAAGCCATGGCACAACCGTAACAGGAAAGACAACGGATGAGCATCGCTGATCCCTGTCTTGAGAAAACCCACCACTATTTCCGAGTCCACCTCCAACTCAACCCGAGTAGCATAACGATCCCAAGCCATACACAAACCATAATAAACCCCCCATAGTTCCGCCAGCGGGGCCGAGCAAATCCCAATATTCAAAGCAAAACCTGTTATCCACGTCCCTTCCGCATCCCGGATCACCCCCCAGCTGTAGCCAACCCCGGGTTTCCCCTAAACGCCCCATCGGTATTTATCTTCCACCAACCCACCCTCGGAGGGGACCATGCAATCATCCTCTCAACACGCGCGGTACTAACCCGTTCCCCACTTTGAGTAGCCTTGGCCGCCAGTACTTCTCTCGCCAAATCTTTAATGAACTTCACCCGGACTCGACACTTACTCGTGGTTTCAAAAACATTCCCGCAGCGCCATTTCCACCCCCACCAAATAGCCATCGCAAAAAGCGTCGGTCAAGCCGAATCCTCCGTCTCCGTTCTCCCAATAAATTCTCATATAACCATTGCAACAACGGAGAATCAAAGAAGCTTTGTCTCGTTCTACCGGGAATGATCCGCTGCCAGAGTCCCGACATGGCTGGACAGTCACGCAAGATATGGATGATAGTCTCCGTCCCTCCTTTACAAATCGTGCATATTGAGGAAGTGCTTAGATGACGCCGGAACCGTTCCGAGTTGGTCATGATAGCATGGTTTCCAACAAGCCATAGGAATATCCTTACCCGCTCAGGAGCTACAACACTCCACACTCGTCCCCAGAACTTCTCCATATTAGGTCTTGGCTCATGATCCTTTGTTAGGTGCTTATAAGCGGATGTCACCGTGAACTGGCCATCCGGGTTCTCCCCCCCAAGAGATCCGGTCCCATGACCCTGTCATGGTATCTAAAACCACCGACCCAAGTTTTAATCTCAAATCATGAGATATGAAAGGTTCAATACGATCAAAATCCCAGCCTATCCCATCTCGCCACAAATCCTTAACCCGCTCGTTAACCCGAGAAGCCGGTAATCCTCCACCTGTTTCCTCTATTATAGCATTCGGTAATAGCAATCGATCTTGCCAGAATAACACATCCTTTCCATCACCCAAGACCCAACTGTGGCCTGGTATAACTACTTCTCGCATTCCTAACATAATGCTCCTCCAGGTCGGGGACCAATTATTCTTCCTTTTAAGCCAAGTTAACGACTTAAGGTCGCCCACTCTGTATTTCTTCCTCAAGACTTTTGCCCAAAGACTGGTTTGGTCCTGAAGCAACCGCCACCCCACCTTGGACAACAAAGCTGTATTCGTATCTCTAGCTCCTCGAATCCCGACTCCACCCTCTGCTTTCGGTCGACAAACTCTAGGCCACGCGATTAAATGTTGCTTCTTCTTTTCAGCTGAGCTACCCCACAAGAAGGAGCGAGACAACTTATCAAGCTCCTCCAACAACGCTTGTGGCATAGATATCACACTCATCGTATGAACAGGGATCGAGGCAAGAACACCCATTGTAAGGGTTAACCGGCCTGCCAAACTCAGGCTTCTCTCCTTCCAACCCGCGAGCTTAGAAGAAACTCTCTCCAAAACTGAGCTAAACGTTTGCTTATTAATCCGCTTATGCAGCACCGGTATTCCAAGGTATTTCTCTAAGTCGGTTGTCGCCTTAATCCCACTCTCCTCCGTGATTAAACTCTTCAAGTCCCGAGAAACAATACCGGAGAAGAAAATCTTAGACTTTTCTAAGCTTACTTTCTAGCCAGACGCCACACAAAACCTCTCCAACACACCCCGGATGACCTTGATCTGTGCTATGGAAGCTTCCGAGAATAAGATCAAATAGTCCGCAAAACAAATATGAGATAACAACGGGCCTCCTTGTGACAAACGGATTGGTTTCCACTCTTTTCTACCAATAGCCCCCTCAATCTGATGACACAAATGCTCAAGGCACAGAACAAACAAATAAGAAGACAACGGGTCGCCTTGCCTCAGCCCACGCGCGGGAGTAAACGGCTCTGTCTTCTCTCCATTCCACATGATACTCATAGAGGGGCCTGTGACACATTTCATGATCCACTTGACCCATAGATCAGACAATCCAGCTGCAATGAGAGTATCTTCTAAAAAGTTCCACCTTATACGATCATACGCTTTTTCCAAGTCAAGCTTGAGCAACATCCATCCTTTTCGGCCTTTTTTCCTTCTCATGGAATGAACAGCCTCTTGCACTACTACAACATTGTCAATGCTAAGTCTCCCGGGGATAAAACTTGCCTGAGCTGGGCCTATTAACTTCGTGATCCCCATCTTTAAACGAATAACCATGACCTTGGTTATTGTCTTAAAAAGCACATTACAGAGGCTGATCGGTCTAAACTGAGTTATTCTCTCCGGCTTAGCAACTTTTGCTATCAACACAACAAGCGCGTCATTCACACCATGAGGCAGTTCACTTGTCTTAAAGAAGTCCAACACAAATTGCACCACAGAGTCACCAACCGTTTCCCAGCACTTATGGTAAAAAAGAGGTTGGTAACCATCCGGCCCGGGCGCCTTGAAAGCTCCCATACTACGAATAGCAGTTTCAACCTCCTTCCTCAACACGGGCTTGTTTAACTCTCCTTGTTCGGCACTAGAAAGGCGATAAAATCCGTCCCGTGGTAAACCAGCAACCACAGAGTCAACATCGTTCAGAGAGTAAAGACGCTTATAGTACGTAGTGGCTAATTCCTCAAACTCCGGCACACTAGTTACCCACGCTTCTTCGACAAATGATAGTAGAAGTATGAAAGAAGCTTGTATTACGATCCCCAAGAGTAATCCATTTCTCTCTCGATTTTTGGAACCACAGCGTTTCTTCTTGCTCAAGGACTTGGCCAACTTCTTTAAGAGCACCCCCTCTTTCAATAGAAGCTCATCAGTCTGGTTTGAATTCAAAATATCCTGCACCAACTTAATTTCTCCCATCAATTTCTCCTTACGCTGATGGACATCCCAAAATATCTCACGGTTCCATCTTTTCAAGGTGTCTTTAAGATTCAACAACGCATCCGGAGTAGTCAAATCCCAACGCCAAGAAGAAATCAAAAGCTCCTTGAAGCTTTGATGCGTAAGCCAAGCGGCCTCAAACCGAAAAGGCCTTCGCCCCGGGTCACGACGAACCATTGGGTTCAGCTGAAGGTAGAGCGGGGCATGATCTGATGCCATAAACGGCATGTGTAAAACCGACGCGTCTTGCCATTGAAGCCGTGCGTGAGGATTACAAAGAACACGATCCAAACGTTTAGCAACAAAATGTTGTTGTTGTTTTCCTCTCCGCCAAGTAAACGCATTACCCCGGAACCCCATATCAATTAATGACTTTGCATTTATCCAATCTCCAAATGCCAAGGAATCACCCGATAAATTTCCACTTCCACCAGTTCGTTCATCTAGTCGCATAGTGGTATTAAAATCCCCTCCCACAAAGAACGGACCATCAATACTTTGAAAAACCTCATGCAACTCCCCCCAAAGCCCACTCCTACGACTCACGGTTGGTGCAGCGTACACCACTATCAAATGCAGTGATTCCACTCCATTCTCTACTTTAGCACAATTAAACTGATTCGAGGACGCAACGATCACCACATTCCCTACCCCCGATCTCCATAACAGCCACAGACCCCCTCGCTGACCCTCAGCATCAACCTGAAATGACTTATCAAAACCAAGTCCTTGACAAATTTGCTTCGCCCGGTCCCCTCCCGCATGAGTCTCGAAAATAGCTAGAACATCTGTGCTAAACTTCTTTAACATATAGAGGATAGAACGTCGAAAATTAGGTTTATTAGTCCCCCGGCAGTTCCAAAGAAGACAATTCATAAGATCTTTGACAATCTGACAATAAACCACAGGGGAGAACCGTTATGCTTCACACTCGCTTGTCTTCTTCAAAGACAAATCACCCCGCCTCATTTCATCGTACGACTCCATCAGGTCTCCAGGCTTACCTCGGCTCATATCTGTTAACTCCCTCTCCGAGCTCATAATAGGCAAAACCGTTACTTGTTCACCTCCATCACGCATGAACACTCCACCCGGTCTGCCCACACCCGTTGTCTCCACCCGAAGACGCTTTCCCGACGTTAACGAAGGCCTCTCTATCGCTGTTGGGCCGAAAACTAATCCTCTAACGGGCCTTCCTTGCTTTGCGTACTTTGTTCTTTCCATAGTGCCCAATGGCTTTTTCTGGTGGGCCGGTCGTTCTTTGGGTCCATCATGTGGCCCTTTAATTCCTGAAGCAGCACGCCCGGGAAGACTCTCCTTAATTGCTTGCACACCTTTCTCTTTCCGTGCTTGGAAAGAAACAATCACGTTTTCCTTATTATCGGCCAAACTAATATTCTCTTCCCTTTCGTCCGAAACTGTATCTGCGCTTTCCAAATCAGCAAATCGATTAGAAATGTCAACATTCCTAATATTCGGGATCGTAATCTCCCGGAGATTACGCTCGGAATCTCGGCTTGATCCGCCTGTTGTCTGGGTTGTCTTCGGTGAGGTCTGTCCTCTCGCCCGCCGTCTCACCTCAGTAAACCCATCCGCCGTCGGCATGTTTTTTTGCGCCAACTCCGCCTCCTTCCTAGCGGTCAGACCTACATCATTCTCCTGGACGCGTCTCGGACAAGAATGCACTAAGTGCCCGTATACCCCACAGCCCGAGCAAACCGAACTCAGCCCTTCGTAGGACACAAAATAACGTTCACAATTCATCATTATTGTCCCTTTTAGCGGCTTCTTTAGGTCCACCTCCACACAAATCCTCGCAAATCTAGCTCGTTCAATGTTCATCGTGTTCAAATCCACTTTGATAGATCTTCCCAAACCACGAGCAAACCCATTAAAATCGTTTTATGATAAAAGATCACCGGAATATTAGACACCCGCACCCACACCGGCGTGGTCAAGATCTCGTTTCATAGCGGATCAAAGTCTGGAGACCAGGCACGCACCATTAGGTAGCTGCCAAACACTCTCCATGGACCACCCGTTAAAGCTTCCAAATACTCCTCCTCAATCTCAAACCTCACCATGAAGAACTGCCTCGGCAAATCCAACACGTGCATCGCCCCTCGAGGCTTCCACAACTCGTTCAGCTTCCTACTCATCGCCGCAATAGAGATGTTTTTACCGAAAACTTTCACAATCATACACTGTTTCCATAGGCCACTCATGGCCTCCACAACCTCCTGCCCGACCGTAAACACAGGTTCACCATCCTCTACATCCGGGAACTCGAGATTCAGTCGCGCCTCTACAAAATCTTCAGACAGCACCGATTCCGGATTCACCCTTCCCCCTGAACTCCCTCCAGCAGCCCTTTGCGCCCACGAACCTCCAGCGTCCGGCGGGTCTCCCGGAGGGTGCTCCTTCTCACCGATCTCCATCATAGTAGCTTCACGTTCTGTACTTCTCAAATCGCCTTCGCTCTCCATTTTTTAAAAGACTATTTTTAGTTTCAATAATAATCAGTTGAATGCAAACAGTTTTTAGCAATAATTAATTCAACCAAAGAGAGATAAAATTCCATAAAAACAGTTTGCCAACTACTTCCATTATTCAGTCCGTGATTTTTTTTATTTTTTAATTTTATTTTTTGGCTCAACAACAATTATTCATTAATCAAAGTTCTTACATCACATAATCTGATTCCACTATTGGGATTTAACCATCTAGGCACAATAGAATAGATTATAGGGTCATAGTTCGAAAACGAAAGAGACTCCCTTGCTATTCAGTCCGTGAATTTTTAGAAGGCAGCTACCTACTCTGGTCAACTTTTTTTATATCATATATGTTTTAATCTTGTTTATATTTAAACCCTTACAAGAATACTTCAATATTTACAGACTTTACCAAGTCATTGTTTGTGATATACGTATATTACACGAAAATTGAAACTCATTTACCAAATAACGATTATAAGCACCACATGCAAAGAACTCATTGAAGATATCTTTGATCTCGATCTAATTAGTAGAATTTACTTTTAAGGAAAAGAAAAGAAAACACTAAACGGTTGAGAGAACTTAGGGTAGTAATATGCATAACTTATCAATCAGTATGAATCACCACATTCACACATAAGTGGTTTTAATGTCTCTGAAGCTTTGAAGGTTTTGTTGCTCTTCGTCCCTCAATTGTGAGACATACCTACAAAAAGAATCATAGATATTAGATATTCTTAAGTATGTTATGGACAAAACAGAAGAAGGAACATTGACTAGAATCTTCATAACACAACTTATTTACCTGCAGATCCATTATCTGGTCGAATTTCAGCTAATGGGTTGACTATAAATCCAGGAGAGCCATCAAATCGACACCTCGAGTTTTGTATCCGTGTGCTTTCTCCATTTCTGTTCCTATAAGTGGACAGCCTCGATGCTGAATGTTTTGAATCGTCTTTCTTCCAGAATTTGGATCTAATGAAACTTCCATGGGGGAGGAGACAACAATTGTTTTTGCTTGAACCGTTACTCATTCTCCCATTTGAAACCGCTAAGTCATAGGATATCTCGTCCAGTGCTAGTTCTAAGCCCTGAACTCGTGTTTCTAGACCATGCATTCCTTGTTGTGAGCTGCCGACAAATCTCTGATGACCACAGAAAAAAAAATTCACAAAGACTGAGTTTCAGGAACAGAGGAAACGAAAGTCAATCTGGATGTTATGTAACTTAGGAAAGATCATCATCATGTCTTAGAACAAACCTGAAGAAGATCCATAAGATTGGCTTGCTGTTGTTCAATCTGAACAAGCTGATTACGGATCAGAGATATATCTTCAAGCCCTTTGCAGTTACTAGTATTTGGGTTTTCAGACAAGACATGATGTCCTGATGCCACTGTAGCACCGGATGGTGGGATATTCCCAATCAGAGAACTGGACACACCTCCTAGCTTCTGCATCCTATCGTGACTAACATGACTCGTTTCCATTGCGTTCTCGTTATGTTCGTCTTCAAGAGACACATTTGTGGGAATACTAGCTCCTCCAGCTTTAAAGTCCAATCTTCTCCTTACATTTGCTTTTGTATTTGATGCTGTTAGACTGGTTTTCTTCTGATCAATGCTTTTTCTGAGAGCCTGTTTCCTAGCCGTGGTGGCTAGTGAGCTTCCCGGTGGAGTCGATCTGTTAAGCAGATGAGTTCTTGATTTACCAGGTGTTGAAGCAACTCTAGAGCCTGAAGGGTATCGTCCATCACTTGCATCACCTAGAATCAAGAAAACAGGACAAGTAAGCAACCAAAGATCTTAGTAACGAATCCTTACAAGGAACACGCTGGAAAAAAAACTGGTCAAACAGTCGCAAAGGATCTAACCAAGTTACTACTATTGTACCAAACAAGAGAAAGTTTCCTGTTTTGGCTAAAGATCCAACGGTAAACGAAGATACCTTTAGAAGAGGCATTAGATCTGGGTGGAGAAACCTCCTCTGACAAATCTGGAACCTGTTTCCATGCTTCTATCATCTGATTCATCACCTCTCTCACAGCTTTCACCTGAGCAATATCAAAATTGAAATCTGTGATCATGTTTAAACCAAACCTTACATTCAAATGAAAAGTTTCAAGATGAAGAAAACCAAACCTTATCGTATTTCCTGCTTTCAAAGATCTTCAAGCATTTAGCCTTGAACTCACCTAACTCATTTCTCTCCATCGTAGCTAACCTCCCCAAAGCTTCAGCAGCTGCTTTCCTCGCTGCCCAATCTTCACTAACCAAGAAGCTCAATAAGCAATCCACTAGTCCTTTCATTCCTCCGGAGCTCATAAAGATTCCGGACAAACCACCAGCACCAATCACACTTCCGATCACAACAACTCCCGCCGATTTCGCCTTGAACGCATTACACTTGACAAGCTTCTCCAATCTCGGCAAAAGCGTCTGCCCCAACCGAACCGGATCCGGATCAGACGCCGAGTCAATCGCCGCCGCGAGACAAAGCGCCGCTCCGATCTGCGCATTAACCTCCTGCTCGGTGAAAAGCGTGTCCGCCAACGGCTTCATAAACGCGGAATAAAACGGAGGCTTCGTCGTGCGGGAAGAGATCGCCGACACAGCCGCGACGCAACTCGATCGAATCGAAGAGTCAGGATCACGGAGACGTCTCGTGATGCGAGTGAGTATCTTAGAGAGGAAAGGAGACAGAGAATTGATAGGAAGAGAAACAGATAAAACGGCGAGCAAGTGAATACAATGCTTACGAACCGCCGGTTTATCTCCGGTGTCGGCGGAGAGTATAACGGATATAAACGACTGGAGATTCCCGGAGGAGGAAGAAGGATCAATCTGTCTAGCCATTAAGTCAAGCTCTCGAGCCGCCATTGTGAACGTATCTCGATCCCCGAGCTTAGTTAGCAACACGGACATGTTCTGCTTTGAGTTCTTCGTTGTCGCCATATTTCTAATTGATTATTTTTGGTTCTCCGGTGACGGTTATCGAAATCAGTGATGCGGCGGAGACGGTGGTGGATCTGGCGGAATAAGCGGTGGCAGTGGCATTAGTGTAAGCTTAAGACCTGACGGTGGTCGGTCGGTTAATTATAGAAGGTTTTGACGCACTAGGTGAGTTTTTATCGTCTGTGTGTTAGCTCTGTGACTTTTATAACCGTTGTTATATATTATGAGAGGACTGCAAAACACTAGTAGTAGCAGAGAAGAGATGATGACCTGAAACGATGCCGTTTCTTTAGGTGTCTGCCAAAAAAATAAAATTTCACGCCACGGGAACATGTCATGATGTTTGTATTAGAAATAGGAAATCACGCTTCGTCTTCCTCAATTATTTATTTTTGGAAATTTCTCTTTTTTGTTGGGAATTTGTGTATACACACACAAAACCCCTAACATTATTATTATTTTCAACATAGTCAAATATTTAAAATTTAGTTGTAATTTCGGTACAAAAAATTACGGATTGAACTTTGAACAGATTAGTGGACACAATTTGACAAAGGTTTTAGTGAGTTTCTTTACCAAATAGAAGTTGTATAAAAATGATACGCCTCACGAATCACACACCGATATAGTTAGATCAACTACTCTTGAATGATGGGTTAATACGATGTTTAGTTTAAGTGTAGGATATAGTATTTTTATTTTGTATGATGGGTTAACTCGTTTATTAATGATGCTCTCTTTAAATACGTTTGAGGTTTGGTGTTTAGTATGATGATATATTTTTTTTTTTTAAAAGATAAATCTAATTATTGTGCACTCCTACTTGATGAAATATGATTTGTATACAACTTTAACGTTGGTCATTTAAGTAATAATCTTATGGGATTAGTAATTAGAGTTTCTTTTACGAAATTCCATACCTATCAAGATCATAGAAATTTGATAGAATTTGGACAACACATCCAACTATGAGTACAAATGTAGATAATATATAACATATGGATTGTAGCTTTCAAAACATCAATATGTGCAAATCAAGCAAAAGTTAACTTCATTTGTTGGACTTCTTCGTTATACGTTCCCCTAGGTGGTTCAACTAATATTCTAACATTTTTTTAATGTTACATCTTTGGTGAACCAATATTATCAAATAGGAGCATGAAAGCTCTTTCTACTTGTACCCTTTTTTTTTATTAGTATCTATTATCTTAACTTGCATGGTTTGTGAAAAACGTGGTGGGCAGTGGTGTAGATATGTTCTCGTTGAGTCACAATTAGGTTGAAAAATTAAGGGTGTCAAAATTAGATTTCGGTTTGAGATCCGGTCTTTACTTGTTTCGAAATTATTTCATTCAAGCCATTAAGTGTGATGACTGTTCAGAATTTCACATAATATGCAGGTTACCTAATCCATTGATAAATTATTTATCGTGAGAGAGTATAAAATACAAGTATGAATTTTCTATAAAAACAAAGTACAAGTAAATGAAAGCTAAGGAATTTTTAAAAAGAAGGAAAAGCAGAGAGAGATTCCACAAAACGGCAGAAAAGAACAGAAGAAAACAGAGTTTGGTTTCCCTGGACAGTGTCTTTTTCTTTTTGTCTACTTTATTAGATGCCATTTTCGTTGAGTAAACAAAACATTATTGTGAGATTATTAGAAAGACATAGAATGTATAAAGAGAAAGAAAGAAAAAAAAAAAAAGGCATACAAAAAAAGACAAGTAAGACTCATGAGCCTTTTCCTGCAGTCAGAGAGACCTTCTTTTCTCATGGCAGCTTTGACAAAGATTTCATAGCAGCATCCTGAAAGATACAAAACAAGCATCAACACACGAGAGATAAGTTGTTAGTCTGGCATAATAAGCTCAAGCTGGTAGATTATGGTATAGGCTCTCCATCCTCAGGATCAATGGCACTCAGGTCAAGCGGGTAACGAAGTATCGCTCCGATCCCTTCAAGCCCTTTGCAAAACTGGCGACCTTCACGTGTTTTGTTGTTGACAAATTCTAGGGCGCAACCAAAACGTCTGTATTCATTACTCAGCCAATCCACAAGCGACATTTTCTCCTCCACATTGAATCCACTGTTGAAGTTCTCTTTGTTGCCTTCCTGTTCCTTGCTCAGGTGTTTTATCACAGTTTCGCCCGTTTCACGGTTCTTCATCACATATCTGTTGATATCAAGATTTTCCCAAACGACAAGTGTGTCGACAGCAGCACCAGAGTTGGACTCGAGGGCCTTCAACGTTTCATCCAGGCCATATACAGACTTGCCAGTATCCTGGGATATCTCGTCAAACAACTTGACAATAAAACGCCTGTCTCTAGCCAGGACTTTAGATGTCACATGGATAGCATGATTGAAACCGACTTCTCCACCACATAGTACTCTCACCTCATTCACAATTTTGGCAAGCTTGGGATGAAACATATCTGACTCAGTAAATGTAGACTCAAGCTCCACTGGACCAACCAGAATCAGCCCATCCACATTAGGCTCCATTGTTGAAGGATCGATGAAGTAGTGTGTGGCGAGCTCAGCAGTTTTCCTAAAATGATTATCGACACAGAGAATCATAGCGTCCAAACCGGCTCGAGTATAATCGGGTTCCATCAGACCCTTGGGACGACCAGAGAACTTGTGAAGCACCTCACTCGTGTAACCTCTCAAAGTTCCAAAGAGAGTCTGTAAGTCGGCCATTACAATATATCCCAACTTCTCGTCCATGATATCTCCCATTTTAAGAAAGTAAACCTGCAACAACCCACCAAGAAAGAAGCTAGTTGATGATATTCAACAAACTAAAACTGGAATAAGGAGATTGAATCACCACCAATCAACCCCATCATCAACAAACTAACCCAGAGAGCATAAAAGATCGAATCAAACTAAAAAGCCTTGATGATTGATACTCATTGTAAGTTAGTCATTCCTTTGGCAAAAGATTAAAATTTTACACCAAATGTCATGTCATGTGAACTTCAATATATATATATTTTGTTTATTTTCAAAAACGCAATACCAATAATCTAATAATGAACTTCATGATATGTGTTGGTACTACACAATAAATTTGAATATCACACTAAAAGAAATCCTCAATATCAGAGCAAAAAGATCGCTCCAAATAAATACTTAAAAAATTTAAAATAATAATCACCAATAGAGTAAACTAAATCCCCAATGATGAGTCTGTCAAAAACAAATTACAATACATCCAGCTCGCAAACCCTAGTTAGTTTCAACAAAATTTTGATATTTTTTTTAAAAAAACAACTCCTACTATAAATAAGATCAGACGATCTATAGACGAAAAAACAAACAACCGAAGAAAGAAAAAGATACATGATAGTCGGAAAGAACAAACCTCCTGGCGGATGAAGAACGACGTTCAAGCCTCTGAGATATATTTTTGCATGATTTGTTTTGCGGGAGAAGAAATATATATAGTATTATGTTTTTTTCTTTTTCTTTTGTTGGGCCTAATACTTAAACCGACTGATCTTAATTTAAAAAAAAATATTATTACATAAACTATCGTCCGTGTTTTGAATTGAATAGGATAAAAAAAGGCACACAAAAAAAAAAAAAGACAAGTAAGACAGACTCATGAGCTTTTTCCTGCAGCCATTGCTTCTTTTCTCATGGCAGCTTTGACAAAGATTTCATAGCAGCATCCTGAAAGATACAAAAACAAGCAGCAACACACGAGAGATAAGCACAACCCCGAGTAGGTTCGTGATTTCCATAATTCATATTACCAAGTACATCAGAAAAAAGTTGGAAAACTGTTCAGTTTACTAGTAGATTATGTATTATTTCTATCCAACTATCTAATGATCCGACAATGAAGTGACATTTCAGGAGGAAATTTGGTAGAGGAATGTTTTAAAAGCTACTAAACATTCGTGCTTCTATCTTACTCAGATTCATTATCTAAGTGTGCCTAGTGAATCTCTTGCTCATATTCATTATGATTCCTACACCAGATTATGTGTCTAGGCTACTAACAGAGCAAAGCAAAACAAAACTGATTAGCATTGACAAAGTTGTGAACTAAGTGATTAACCTCCAACAACAACGACTGTGAGCACATCTCCAATCCTCTTCAGTTTGTGCACACTTTTCTTATGAGACTTGAATCTCTTCAAAGCAGAATCTTCAGCCAAGAGCTACACAGATATTTTCATTAAGCAACACAACAAACTCTCATCAATTATATAAGAAAATGCCATGAAACAGCATAACCATCAACAAGAGCTAAAAAATATTCTTCTCTCAGATGAATCCAGACTAACAAACATCACTAGTGATCACATGAGAGTCTCAGGGAATCTATTGAAAAACCAACTCTTCCAGGAGCTCTAATTTTCTTTCCTCTATGTCATACTAGAGACAGAAAATTCCACTTAAAAAAAAAAAAAAAAACTAAGTCAGAATGATCCAGTGCTCGATCAAATCGTAAATCTAACACAATTTTCAGATTCCAAATGTTCATAAAGAGTCTACAATCCTACCATAGCTTGTCCCAAAACAAGCAAACAGCGAAATGTAAGAACAAACCCTAGATAAACCAGATTGTATAGAATAACTTACAGCTTTCTCTCGAGTTCCTGGCTCGATGTGCAATCCCCGACGCGATAGTAATAACGCATCACCCGTCTTCTGTAAATATTTCAGTAAGTAAAAATTGTCACAAAACCAAACGAACAAATCCGATTAACATGATTCGATCCAAACCTGTGAAGACGTAGAACGGAGATGCGACGAAATTGAAGCGTTGTTGAACAAAAACGCCATGATCAGATTCAAAGGAGTAATCCAACAACACAAGGAAATAGCTAAACCTTCCAGTTCTTAAGTATATAGATTTCGAAGAAACTTTTTTCCGACATGAGCTGTATACTACTTTAGAATTATTCTATTTTGACCCCCCAAAACTATATTATTAGATATTATCAACCCAAACATTCATTACTCAGCCAAAATCTTCATACTCAGTCTAGTGTGCTTTGAATCTCAAACACAAAACTTTAGAAAATATTCAATTTATTCAGTTTCACATAACCTGGCAAACCAAGAAACATACTTCTGCATTTGGTGGTACTGACCATCCTGTTTTTTAAGCTTTCAACAAAAATGAAGCTGTCCTAAACATATTCACATCTTTTAACACAAAGATGGAGATAAAGAAAATAAGAAGAAGAAGAAGAAGAAGAAGAAAGAAAACACTTTTGAACGCCTCTGGCTTATCAGAAACCCGAGATTCACAAGCTTCCCCTGAGTATATATATATACACGAATCTGTCCAGGGCGAGTTGTTGTTTCTTCTTTCTTTACTGTGTACTCATTTCAGGTTTTTCCTAACTGTTACATTCTTGAAAACAGAGAGCCATTTCGAGACACTGAAAAGCTTTGTCCATCTTCTGCTGTGAGCCTTACCCACTGAAGCATTCTTCTGTGACATGAAATCGTCTACCGCACAGTGCAAATCTGACTGCGGTTCTTCTAGGCCTAGAATCTGAGAGCAATTCCAGAGATTCTCGTAGTCTTCATATAAACCCTGTGGAATTACGTCCATGTCAACATCATCACTGTACTGGCCACTACATTCTGCTGTGTTGCGATCATTTGACACAAAACCGTAGCTTTCCAAACTGGTCAAACTCAGACCGGAATAGTCAATCCCGACACTGCTTTGAGAAGCCTGGACATTAAGAAAGTTCCTCATCATTGATATCTCATCATCATACGACAATACTTCATGTAGGTGACTCAATGCAACAGTTACCATCTCCTCGGCTTGAGCCTAAATCAGAAACAATCAAAATGATTATGAAGACCTGCAGTATATAAAAGAGAATCCAAGTCAGATCTATAGGGAGAGAGGATTAGTACCTTTTCAATCTCAGATAACTTCTCAGTAGGAATATACTGAAAATCCACGAGCAGTCCAAGCACTTGAGCTACGACATTGAAGACAACAGCGGTTTTCTTCTGAAATCCATGAGCTTGGTACACATGGACGCTGCTATCCAGAACACACGATCGAGCATGTTCCAAAGTAATTTCCCACATCTTTGAAGACATACCCGTACCAAGAACCTGCAAGGAACATCAATCATCATTAGATATAGACAACCTTAAAAACTGTGTTTTCTCAATCTTCACCACAGATCAGAAGCCTTAGTAACATAGCCACAGATCGTTTACAATGAGGTAGAAGAATCTTACTTGCCGGAGTTTAGAAGAGTTCAAATGGAAATGTGTGAGGAAATCCTTGACAGTCTTTATATTTGACCAATTCAGTCGTTTGTGAAATGCTCCATCTTTTCCTATCTTTTCCAACCTCCATACTTCATCGAAAAGAGAAGGAGGATGATGCTTTCTGTACACTGGAAATGAGAGAGAAAGAGGTAGAAGAAAGAAACCAATGCTTTAGTTTATAGATAATGAGAACAGGAAGGTAATACTTATAAGAAAGATACTCCAACATTGGTTTTAATGTGAGAGAGTAAACTAACAAGCCATACTTACACTCTCCTCGATGATCTCTTACGACAAAGGACTCTGTTACTGCCTCTCTAATTTTGACAAAATCAAACTGCTCAACCATCCGCACCCCAAGTCTGAACTTCCTGCTCCTAGTCCAGCTAGAATTATCTGTAAATGAAATTTCATCCATAACACCGATGCCATCGTTAAGAACAGCAATAACATTCCCACTGAGTAGAGGTTTCTTTCCTGCTCTCTCTCTTACAATATTATTCCTGATATCCTCAGCTGTCCAGTCACTATCAATGTTAAAATAACCCTCAACAACAAAAATCTCGAGCTTCGCAGATGATGCAGGACCAGAAGAGACAATTTGGCCAGTTGAAGGATCGATTAATCCAACTCTTATAGCTTGGCCTTCATCTCCTTCTATCCGAGCTGAAGTAAACACAGGAAGCGATATATTGTTCAAGAACTTTAACTGCAGGTTCCTTGATTCCAAAGGATGAATCTCTTGCTCACAAATCCTGAACATGGGAATAAAATATTCATACCAGAGAAACCCTGAGAATCTAATATTTATTTTGAAAATCAGTTTACCACTTGAAGCCTGCTAGATGCTTTCCAAGAGCCAGTTCAACTTCTTCTTTGACCTGTTCCACGGGATATTCATAATTTAATTGCTAAAATAAACACTCGATCCTAGAGGAGAAAAGGTACTGTATTTTATATTACCAAGATCAGTACGTACCACTTTACGAATCAAAGGCTCGAGAACAGGTTCGAGAAAATGCTTGACAGTTTGCAATCTCATAACCTCCTGAACCACACTAAATTTGGATCCAAAGTCAAACGTGGGAATTCTCTCATTAAAACTATAGAAAGTCTAAAACTTTATAAACATTGCTGCTATGTTAACAGGAAGTGGCTGGGAAAAACAAAGCTTCTTATCGAGGAGACCCCAACCATGGTGATTATGCAAAGTCATACATGCTACTATGCTAGTATTATGAGTACACTTTGTCTTTCAATCCATATCCAATTTTATCTACCCAAAAGTATCACTCTTTGTTTACAGAAAAAACCAAACCTACTGATAACTTCCAAGCCAAAAAAACAAAACGATCCAGAAACAATCTAATTGAAGACTCCCACAAACCGTAGAAGTTGGCCTCACAGTTCAGTCTACTTGTTCCAATAGAAAGATCACAACTTTTAGGCTACAATTCATCCTTACAGGCTGATAAATAAACCCAATTGATTGATTGAATCGAAGAAGACTGATGCTTATTGAATCAACTAACAACGACATAAATCAAAAGCCCTAAAACCAGAGACAAGACAATACCTTTTGAATCTTCGACGCTTATCCTCGGATGAGCCGCCTTCAACTCGAGCCTTGCCATCTTCAAACTCTCTCTTCTGCGACATCTTTCAGATACCCACAAGAGCCGTTGAAATCCACAGAGAATTTCAACCATTTACAGAATGTTTTTTTGCCTTCTGCGTTTTTTGTGTGATTTTGTAGAAACAAAAAGAACCGTAATTTCCAGGAAGGAAAGATATATATGTATACCCAAAAAGAGTAACGGAATTATCGTAAGAAATGAATCTGATCTCCAAAGAAAACGAGAAAGACCCGTATCTTGGAATTATCTTATCTAACGCTTCCTTACCAGTTCTTAAAAAAAACTATGTCCCAGTATCAAAAAAAAAAAAAGAAGAAGGGATTGTACAAATTCTTTGTGGTAAGAGCAGATAGAGACAGAACACGGAGAAAACTAGACTAGTGTGTGTGTTTGTGTGAAGCTTTCTTTCTCAGTGTTTGTTGTGTGGGACCTTTTGAAACCGCGTCAGTGACGAGGAACCCCTAAAATCTCTCATTGTAATCTATTGTTTTGCTTGAGTGCTTCTAACTTAAAACAAAGAAAGATATGTTTTGACCATTCCATTTTAAATCTAATCATCTTTTGTACGTCCTAACTCTCGGAATAGTTTAAGTGCTTTCATCAAATTTCAATGTTTAGAACTTGGCAGCCTTCGAATGGAAACTGTGTTTAAAGAAAGATTTATATACGTAAATCTTTCTAGAAGTTTATGTATGTACATAGGTCGCAGAAGAAGGGTTTCCTAATTTTCTGTTCATACGAATTTTGGATTAAAACGAGGACTTGTTTTTTTTTTTTCCTAAAAGAATTGTTAGGGCTGCTGGACCAAATGATCAAGCATGCGGAAACAGCAATCATCCATAATTCATCCTTGTTCTTATTGTCACATGGATATGAATCAAGTGTAGCTAGGTCACAAAAACGACCCCTATTGGATGATAACATTAACATCTGCCCCAGCGGCCCAGCCATCAGGTTTTGTCCTAGAGATTTATCTTTTCCAAGTGGGTCGACAAACAAATTATAACATTCTAATGTTTGATAACTATCCTGTGCCAACTAGCGGATATGAAAAATGTTTTTTTTTTTTTTTTTTTTTTTTTCCAGTTTTGACCCCTATATGTCTCTAACTCAGTTTTAAAGTTACATCTACTGAGAAATCATGTACAAAACGTCGGCAAAATAATATGATTCGTTTTGTTTCCTCCAAACCGATTTTAATAATTTTTTTGTTATGGCATATACAGAAACACTTCTTCAAAACCAATCATACACATCTTCAACAATAATGCTGACATCCCCATCCCCATTCTCACTTCCAACCAGAAATCATAAAACACAGACGCGTGATTTGAAGTATGAGAAAAAGAAAATGAGTTTGTCTTAAGTTATTTTATATTAAAAAGCATGCAGTCTGCTCTAGGGACAAACACACACCTTTCTCCACTAAACATATCTCAAAGTATAGTTGCGTTCTCAAACACCTAAATCACATCATTCACCCACAAAAAAAAGGTTATCAGTTGTGTGCGACCAAGGATCAATTCAAATCCGACCTTATATATATATATATTTAACTACTATACTTTTTTAGAAGTATGTACATTCACTATGTATTAGGAAACATACAGAATCATTCAACTATAAACTTTATAAGTATTTTGCATGCTTCTTGCCTTTAATTAATTTGACAGCAACAAATCAGGATTGGTTTAGCTAAATATTGTAATTGGATCTCATGGTATCAGATGGAATGTTCTGTAGAATAATTCAGAGTTATGTTTGTGTCCCTCTGACACCTTCACACGAACTATCTGACTTTGACCAAATGCTTAAACTCCTCTCCACTTCTATTTCTTCAATTCTCCCCCATCACACGTACGTTTGTCTCTTAAGTTTGATTGTGTCCTCTTCTCTCTCTCTCTCTCTCTCTTCCACACATCTTTTTAATCTGCAAATTAATTTACAAGAAAAACTTTAGACATCTCTTTACAAAAATTTAAACATTCACTTTAGTCATTTATTTGAGACAATAAAATAGTCACATATCATACTCCACTCAAAATTTATATTGATTTTACACCCATTTGCATATCTATCAAACATAAAAGCAAAAAAAAAAAGATAACATTTTACACCATAAAAAGGTAAGGAAAAAGAGAGGAAATAATAAAATAAAAACATCAGACATCTCTTTACAAAACAAATGGACATTTCACTTTTGTCATTTGGTTGGAAAAGAAAAAAAAAACAATAATCACATATTACAATTCACACAAAATTAATTAATTTACACCCATTTTTATCAAACAAAAAAAGGAAACATATTATCATATTTGCCCAAAAAAAGGTAAGGAGCAAAGAGATACCCACAAAAAAAACAATTAAATAACGAAAAAAAAGGAAGAAGCTAGAACTGGGAGGAATAAGCAAAACCCCCGTTTTGCCCTCCTTGAAACTGAGTCCGACTTAGCCCAGTCGCTTCAAGCATACGGTTCCACTCACGCGCCTCCGCATTTTCCCCAAACTCACTCTCTCTCCCGCCTCCTCCTCCTCTCATCGCCTGCAATATCTTCGCCGCCTTCTCCTTCACCCGTCCGTTCCCTTTCTCTTCCACTTCCATCAACACTTCCTCAGCTCCCGCCTCACTCGCCAATCCCCTAAACCTCAAATTCCCTTGACAAAGCGTCAACAGTACCGCCACGCAATTCTCACGTGCCGCCTCGGAATCACCAACTCCGACTTCTCTTAGCTTCCCTACCAAAATGGCCACCGCGTTTCCGTCTAACATAGCGCCTTTTCCGTCAGGACAAGCCGCCAGGTTACACAGCACTAGCAAAATCCGGCTGGTCGAATCGCCGGATCTAACCATGGAAAGCAGAGTCGGCACCGCACCAGCTCTAACCAGCCTTGTTCGGTTGCTTGGAATCAGCGACAAATGGTAAAGCGCAAGAGCTGCGTCTTGACGTGCTCTTTCGCTCTCTGAGGAACGAAGAGCGTGAAGAAGCGGCTCCACCGCACCGAGAACTCCGATCACCATTTTATTCTCATCTTCAAGCGCCAAGCTAAACAAAGCTCCTGCAACATGTTCCTGCGCCTCTGTCGTTCCCGATTTCAAAACGTCAATCAACAAAGGAACAAATCCTGACCGTACAATCTTAACTTTGTTCTGTTTCTCCAGCGAGAGATTAACCAAAGACGCGGCGGCGTTAGTCTGGACAAGATTGTACCGTGAAACAAGCAATGATCGGAGAAAAGAGAGAATCCGATCTGTACAAAGCGAAACCCGAAGATCCTCACTAGATCTCGTCATCTTCCTTAGAAGAATCAGACCCTGCTCGTGGTCGAAAATGTCGGTACCTCTCAGTTTGTTGAAGATCTCTTCTTCTTCCGGCGACATGGGAGAGGAAGAGTGATCGGAGGAAGAGAAAGAGATGGCGTTTCGAAATGGACTATCAGCTCCAGCGAAAACTCCAGAGGAAGAAGAAGTAGTGGAAGAAGAGAACATACTAACGGCTCGAGCTGGGTGAAATGGACTCTGACCAATCGTAACCGACTCGAGAGACGTCGTCGGTGACATTGAGCTCTTAGATCGAGCTCGAATCGCTTCCATCACTGCGTCGTAATCCGAATCCGAAGGTGAATTCTCTTCAACAGGAGGGAGGATCTCAGGCTCCGGAGCCTTAGGACCCGGACTCGGACTCGGAGTCGGGCTCGGATCTTTATCGATTCGGGCACGAACCACGGCTTCTACGTAAGCGGAATCAGGAGGACGAGGGTGGTCGACTTTGTTCCGATCACACCAGCTGAAAATGGTGGATTTAATGGCGAGATTTGGGATGACGGTGGAGAAATCGGGTCGGGTACCGTCTAAAAGATCCGGTGTATACCCTAAGTTACGACAGACTTGAACGGAGAGACGCTCGAAGGTTTGACCAGAGGAGACGACTACAGGGTCCGACATGAGGAAACCGGTGATGGGACAAAGAAACTCCGGTGGAGTCTCGTCGTGTTTGTGCTGTGGTAAAGTTGTAGCAGTGGCTGAAGAGGATCTTTGGTGGAAAGAGAACCATCTCTGCCTGTTTCCAACCATCGGAGAAAACAATTTAGGTTTTCAAGAGGAGGAAGAAGACGAAAAAGAAGAAGCGGCTCCGAGCTCAAAAAGCTCGAAATACTATTACACAAGTCTTTTGATCAAGTCCAAAAAGGTTTTTGATTATTAAACCGGAACCACATTAAGTTGAATTAAACCGAGGGAAACTGTATCAATTTGAGTAGTTGTTTAATACGTAAATCAAGGGAGATTAGATTGTAAACAACAAAACGGAATTGGTTACGTTGATAGTAACGAGTCTGACTTTTTTCTTGGTTTACTTTTTAGATAATTAATATTGTAAAGGTGATGATGATGATCGTTATTTTAATGGACACCTAATAATAAATCACCATTTGAGCCATAAATATACAGTTTCTAATTCAATACAGAATCAACAAATCACAAAATAGGGAACACATACCTCAAAAAGGTGTCTCTGAATTTAATTTTTACCAACCTCGGATAAATTGTTTTTAGGGAATTTATAACATCAAAAATGTTGAGCAAGTCCAAGTAAATTTGACACACGCAAAAAAAGAAAAGAAAGTAGAGCGAGTAATAATAATAATAATGCACACACCATATGATATGATAATTACCGGTGACAGACGGGTAAGGCGTGTTACATACTCAGAAAACGAGATTATAATTAAATATAAAGCATTCTTGAAAATATTGTTCTTTAAATAATACTACTAGTATGTGAAAGCAATATAATTATATTGTTTCTAGTGAGATAAAGTCGGAATTGAGCGACAGTATCGATTACATTAAAAAAAACAAACAAAAAAATAAGAACATGACATCCACTCAGATATTTTTTTTTCCATAAATGCACTAGGATATATGTTTTGCTCTTAATCAAGTAGACACCATTTTTATGATCTATGGTTAAGTAGATGATTTTGGAGTGTTGATGCTAGCTTGATGAAACAAAGAGAATAGTAATAAATAACTCTAAAATAAATGAACAGTTCGTTTCAAGATCCTTTGTTGGAATGTACTTACTATTTACTAACTCGTTTAGTCAGGACATTTATAAATGTGTAAAAAGTTATTGACATCCTTTCTTTGCTTGATATGGTCAAAGATCAATCCATTAACACATGACGTTTTAAACTTTTCCAAACGTCAACCTCTTCCTCAATTCATAACGCTGACATGGGCATTTTTTAAAAAAGGCCCAAACTAAGCCCATTATTGAGGAAACAGACATGGGTCATAGCATTATAAAAGGCCCTATAATCTTAAATCGTTAAAACAAACAGTAATCGCACGGCGCGTTGTTTGAATTTTGAAAGTTCGAAAAAATAAACCCACACAGAAACAAAAACAAAAGACCCCACAGACAACGGAGCGTTTGGGAAAAAGAGGTCCCTTAGATTCTCAAATCGGACGGCTCACATTGAGTCTCTCTCCCTCCCCATAACTCAAAAGAGACTTTAACCACTTTCCCGCCTCAAGTCAAAAACTGCAACAGAAAACTTAGGTTACGACGGAGGACTATTCCAAATAAATAAAGCAGGGACCCTTGTACTTTACAAATCTTCATTTCTAACCCCGTACTAATGTTTTTTCAATACTATAAACCTTTTTTAATCTGTTCCAAATTAGATAGAAGTGACTGTATGAATATTTACATAGATATAGGCTCGAATTTTTGTTTTTAATCAATTTCACCGCAAACTGTACCCTATGGATACAGTAAAAAATGGGTCAGAACTGGTATAAGTTGAAATAACGAGTCTATAAAAGAAATATCAAATAGTACAAGGGCCATCTGCGAGGTCTGTTTTTTATAGATAGTATTGTTATAAGCAGTCAGAGATATCTCCGCTCTCACATAATTTCAAACTGAGATTTTCAGTTTTTTAATTCCTTTCTCCACCCACTCCTTACGAAAACAAAATAACCAAAACGTAAAGAGTTTCCAAGTTTTATCAATGGAGAGATCAATGGAGAAAAGCGTGAGCTCTGCTGTTTCTGGTAAATTTATATCTTCTTCTTGTTTCATCTCTCTCATTATCACTTGACGTTTCAGTTCTCGTATGTTCTGATCCTTAGTCTCAATCGGAAAACTTCTTAATAGGTAATTCAATCAATTCGAAGCTGAGGTATCCTCTCAGATCGGCTCTTAGATCCTGGGAAGGGAAGCCTCCTGTTCCTGATTTCTCTGCTTCTTCAGTTCCCAGAAGGTTTTCTCTCATAATCATTTTGTCTTTTTTTCGTTTTTCTATTTTGATTGATCCAATAACGATTCTAGATCTGATATTGACGAAACATTTATGATTCTATGATTATATAATGCAATCATCATCACTGGCTTTGTGATTGAGATTTTTTGTTAATTTTTCTCATGATTCATAGGAACAAATTGTCTAGTTTGAGTTTTTAGCAATTATCGTTTCTGTAAATTTTGCAATATAGTTCGTTTCATGAATTAATAATACTATATGTGTGGTTTGTTTGAATCTTAGGGGACGAGTTGCTTCTGCTGTTAGTCAGAGTACTACAGTTCTTGATTTGTCTGGGAAGAAGAGTGTTGATCGCACCAAGCTACCACCAAGAAGACTTTCGATTCCTAACAAGTCCACTAGCAATTCTTCTGTTAAATCAGTGAGCAGCAGTGTCACTTCTCTTTCTGAAACCAAGCCAAGGAGATCAGGCATTGTCGCTAGGAGCTTCAATGAGACAGCAACACCTGTCTCCAGTCATCTGAGATCATCAGTGACTCGGAGGAAACCTGAAGACTTGTCTTCCTCTACTTATTGGCTGGCTCATATCAAGCTAGCTGAATCTGTGGCCAAACATTCTATCTCTCTTGGTTTCTTTAAACTTGCTCTTCATGCAGGGTGTCAGGTAAAATTTCCTAATTCCCAGAAAAGCTTTGATTGTAAGTTTGCAACCAAGTCTTGTTTAACTCACTGAGTTTATGTTTTGGAATTTAGACACTTGACAAGATGAAAGAAGAGCTGAAATCCTACGCTCGTCGCAATAACATGGATGGGCTTGCTGATGCTATGAAGGAGCTATCTGAACTGTACAATATCTCAGAAGAATCAAAGCAGATGCAGGTCTCGGATACCAGTTCTGTCGTAGTTGACGAGACAGCTGTGTCTCTAAACAAAGATAATGATGTCCAGAGTTCCCTCTCCACGCCTGGAAATTCAAACATCACATCAGAGGTCACGAAAGACGATGCTTTGAGGGATTCAGCTGTCACAGAAACAGTCAAGGAGGAAAAGACCTCGGAAACAGTCCCAGAAGAAAGCATTAGAAGTTCTTTGGATGAAATCATTGTGAATCAAGAGGAGGTTCCAGAGGTTGTTCAGGGATCAGAAGAAGGACCTCGTTCATCAAAAGATGATGTTCCAGTTGTAACTGTTGTTCAACCTGTAGACAAGAAACGTGCAAGAAAGGAGACTGTTCCTAAGAACAACCCGCCTTCGAAGACAAAGAAATCACTAGCAACCAACTCTGCCAATTCAAGAACAGTTCCAATAAACAAGGACGATAAATCTCAGAAGAAGTCTGAAAAGGTCACAAAACCCAGGACTAAGAAAGTTCAAGAAGAGATAAAGAAGTCAACTAAGAAATCTACAGCTAAAGAAGGTAAAATATGTCATACAATGTCTTTGAAAAGCGTTTAAACGATCCTTCTCCAAGCTCAGTGATTTCAATAAGATTTGTGGCTGATTGTGTTACTGTTATTTCGTGTAGTTGAAGCTACTTCTCTGAAGCAAATGAAGAAAATGGAGAACAAGGAAAACACTGTAAGTAAAACTTGTTTAGTTCACAGGTCGTTTCTGTAGCATAAAAGATTAACACAAGTTTTCTCGTCGCAGGTTAATGTTGATGCAGCAGAAGAAATCCAGGTTTAAATGAGGAACAAAGAAGCATTTCTATTTCTTCAACATAATTCAATCACTCTTTTTCTTTTGGTTTGAATGGGTTGTTCAAAGTACATAGTTGAAAAGCTTTTGCAAGTTTGTTTTTAAAAGTGTGGTTTGAAAGACAAAACAAATACTTTATTTGCTTGCTTTGTAATTGTGTTAAGTTTAATTTCAAATTTTCTTCATTTGATGTCTTCTGTCTAGTGTTAGAGTGTTATCTGTTAAAATTTGATGATTCACAGATGATATGATAAAGATATCATATATATATATTGGAAAAATATCTCGGTTCCAGAGCTCAAAAGTCTTACGAACTTAACTACTACTCAAGCTCCAATTACTCTAGACAATACAACAAACTAAATCATATATTATGCATAGCTCTGCTCCACGATCTCTCTTACTTTCCTATTATATTCCCGTTTGTTCTCACTGAACAACCTCGCAGCCTCGGCGTTTGCTGGGGAATCAGGGTTCGGGTCACAAAGCAAAGACTGTGAAACAGAAGGTCTTGGTTAGTTCATGCAATGACCCACCACAATGCAAAAGAAGCAAATGGAGAATTCAGAAGTCAAAACCTGAATCGATGTGAGTACCGCAGAGACGTCATAGATGGGGCTCCATTGGTTTTGTAAGATATCCAAGCAAATGCTTCCATCTGCATAAACTGCACCAAAGTTCAAGTATCAAATATCAAAATGGGAAGTAGTTTTTGATCTTTTTTTCTCTATGTTTTTTGATTGAATGCTTGAGCTTACTGTTTGGATGAAATATCCGTGATACAAACCGCACTGTTGGGGGCTTGTTCGGGTAATCCTCAGTGAACTGAAGGGTCATCTTGAAAGTACCTGATGATTGATGAACACAACAGATTGATTAGTTTTAGCTATTAGTTATAACTCATGAATATATGTTGGCCCCAAATGTTAGAAAGATATTATCACCTCCATCCCATGGAGTGTCATCAGGTCTGCAAAGACAATGGAGTTAGACAAGGATTGAAGCATATGTTGCAGACAAAACAAAAGATACAGAAACACACACACAAGAATGTTATACCCAAAGATGACAGCATTCCAATGCATGATATTGTTATCTAGTGGAGACCCACTTATTCCCACAGGAGGATCTTTCTGCAGCCTCTTGAAATCCCACATTAGTCTCTTTCTTGCTGGACTTGTCATTGTTGCAACCTATTAAACCTTACACTGCATTAAAAAAAATGAAATGTTTGGAGTTAACTTCTCTGAACTCTTCCCACAAGTATGGTAAAGCGATATAGCCTTCTAACAAGAACAAGGACCTAATTTCCTGATAAAAGTTTCAAATTCCTTGATTACCCAGAGAAGTAGAAGCAGAAACCAAAATCAACATTTCTATAACCTAACATGTTTACTCAAAGACGTAAAGCTTCAACAACCACTAACCACCCTAACCCTAAGGTCAACGAAAATTCCAATCAAAGAAACAAGAAAAACCAAAACTTTGAAACAAGAAAGCTTGAGGCTTGAATAGTTTAACGAGCAGATTAAGTATTGATTCAGCTGAGCCAAAAGCTAAACCTCAATTCTGAATGAAGTAGATCAAGAGCAGTAGGATTACAGAGCATATAAGGATCAGATTCTACATTCATGCATGAAAGATCTCATCTTCTAATGAAAATGTTACAAACGAAAAGGCTTACCTTGAATTCAAAAAGCTGCAATGAAGAATCAATCCAGCAGATGAATCCGCAACACCAGGAATTAGGGTTTATCAATATTCAAAACCTTGAATCGATCATATTCGACGAACAGAGAGCAGAAGAGATAATGGAAACTATACGAGTGGAGAATAGCTAAAGTAAAATACAGAGAAAGAGAGAGGGGAATCAAAGTTGAGAGAGATTTTTTTTTTTTTCTTCTTCGCCAAATAAGAGAGAATCTTACAGAAATTAAGGAAGAGAAGAAATAATGAGAAAGAAAGAAAAACACTAAAAATATTTTTTTTTCTTCCAAATATTTTTTGTTTTAATAAAATATTTAATGGTTTTTGAGATTATTTGTCGGTTAGCGTAAAGGCAAAACGTTATACGTCAATGAGTCATTCGGCACAAGCGGACGTGACTCAGCAAGCTATCACCATTCTTAATTTTACTTGTCTTTGTCTACATCTGTGTTTATCTTACAAATTTCCTTTTTTTTACCCCTGAATTTTATCTAAGAATCACTAAAAAATAATGAATTTCCAATTTTAATTTGAAAGAGTAAATAGTATAATACACACCCTAAATCTCTTATTATTTTTACTAATTTCATGATTAGTTTCCCTTTATCATATTCCATTAGTCTTGAATAGAAATTACTATGCTTCTTCTTGATGAGTCATTGACAGGGTTTGTAATTAGCAATTAAAAACTATGGGGTTAATAAGGAAATAACGTTGAAGTTAAGGGAAAATCTATGTAAAAATCTAAAATCATTGATGTATTTCTCGTCAATCAGGGGAAGCAATTACTCCATTTTTATATAAGAAGCCAACACAAATCACTCAGAAGTTTTATTACCGATCTCGAATCCTCCTCCATTGTCTGATTTGTTCATCTTTCTCCGTCTCTTCTGGATCTTACGCAATGTATAGAGTTTTGGCGAGCCGAGCACTTAGAGCTAAGTCTCTCTGTGACAAATCATCTACCTCCCTTGCTTCTTTGACTCTCCCCAGGTTTTGAAACTTCTCGCCCTTTTTTTCTTTGTATTACTACTGCTCTTCGCCTTTTGGGATTGCATGTAATTGCATAAATTAATTGATTTTTTTCCCCCTAGAGTTATATATAAAAAAAAAAAGACAAAAAACTTTAGCAAGTTGGTGTTTTAAAATGACCGATATGGATTATCGAGTTGCCGCATCTGCCAGTGACTGTGAAACAGTAGAAAGTGTTTGTTGATTAGATGTTGAAATGGTTTTATCTTTAGTTCTCTTTCTGATTACCAAATTGATGTCTGAATGTGATCCATTTAAACGAGTGTGTTCATTTGACTTAATTTTTGTGTTTTTGGTCTTTGCAGATTGAATCATTCCATACCTTTTGCTACCGTAGATGCTGAGGAGCTATCTGGTGCTCACCCTGCTGAAGTACAGAGCTTTGGTGTGTGTCTTTACTTCTCAGATTGGATTTTAGATTTTGTACTTAAAAGCTTCTTAGTAAAGTGCTGTTGGAGTCTCTGAGCTTTACTTTCCTGTTATGTTTATAGTGCAGGGGAAGTGGATTGGATCTTCGAATCATAACACACTTTTGGATCCTCTAAATGGAGAACCTTTCATTAAAGTTGCTGAAGTGGATGAAACAGGAACTCAGGTGCGAGCCTGTCAAAACCGTTATTCCTAAAAGTGGTATCTGTCTCTATTCTAACTTTTATCTTTCGTATGTTCTATGTTGCAGCCATTTGTAGACAGCTTATCCCAGTGCCCGAAGCATGGTCTTCATAACCCTTTCAAATCTCCAGAGAGGTACGGCTTTGGTTCGGGCTTGGTGATTTTCATCCATTTCTTCTTGTTGTTTTATTTCTCATTTGATTCTATATATGAAGATACTAAACTAATGGTCATGTTTTTGACAGATACCTTTTGTATGGAGATATCTCGACAAAGGCAGCTCATATGCTCGCCTTACCTAAGGTAACACATACTTTTTTGTTGTCTTGAGTGTTGAATTCAAAACTTATGTTTCCCAAATAACGTGCATACTGAGCTACTGGTCTTCTGTTATCTTATGCTTGTATACACTATTAGGTAGCTGATTTCTTTGCGAGGTTAATTCAAAGGGTTGCTCCAAAGAGTTACCAGCAAGCTGCTGGAGAAGTCTTTGTCACACGGAAATTTTTAGAGAACTTTTGTGGTGACCAGGTACATGAATCTCTTCACCATTTTTACATTGGTTCCTCGTTATTAGTATCAACAGCTTTATAATTCATGAAGGATTACCAACCATAACTTTTGCCTATTTGTACATTTCATTTCTGTGCCTAGCTTTCTGAAATATCAACTTTGGAATGACTCCCCTCTCTTTCTTTTATCAGGTGCGGTTCCTGGCACGGTCTTTTGCAATCCCTGGAAATCATCTTGGACAGCAAAGTCATGGTTACCGTTGGCCTTATGGTCCTGTAAGGCATTCTTCCTAGATGGTTGTAATTAGTGACAACTCTGTTTTGTGCTTTGTTTTGAAGTCATAGATTTGTGATGCAGGTAACGATTGTAACACCATTTAATTTTCCACTTGAGATTCCCCTACTTCAGTTGATGGGGGCATTATACATGGGTAACAAACCTCTTCTTAAAGTAGACAGCAAGGTATTAAATATATTTCACATAACATAGTCGTCCTAATTGTATTGGTCCTATCTGTTTGAAATAATATAATGTTACTTGGATAGGTAAGCATTGTGATGGAGCAAATGATGCGACTGCTCCATTATTGTGGCTTACCCGCAGAAGATGTTGACTTTATAAATTCTGATGGGAAGACAATGAACAAGATCTTGTTAGAGGTATTTGATCAGGAATTCACAAGTCTATTGTCTCCACAGGTTTATTAGTTGAGCTAACTTAGTGCCTTGTCTATTTGTAACCTTTTTCAGGCAAGTCCTCGGATGACACTTTTCACAGGTAGTTCTAGAGTAGCTGAAAAGTTGGCACTTGACCTTAAGGGTCGAATCAGATTGGAAGATGCTGGATTTGACTGGAAAGTCTTAGGACCAGATGTTCAGGAGGTTTCTTACCATAACCTTGCCTACTTATATTTCCACAAGTCTCTTTAGATGTAATTGTAACCCTTGTTTCGGTCTCTAATGTCAGGTTGATTACGTTGCATGGCAATGTGATCAAGATGCATACGCGTGCAGTGGACAGAAGTGCTCTGCACAGTCTATGCTTTTTGTTCATGAGGTTGGTTTGATCCTAAATTTTATGGTGAAACTACCTTTGAATCCTATTGGTTACTTCCAATTTCTTTTGTTTTTTCATTGTGTTTTCTGTTTTTTGAAAATTCTCTGAGCAGAACTGGTCAAAAACCCCTCTTCTTTCCAAATTAAAAGAACTAGCAGAAAGACGCAAACTGGAAGACTTAACAATTGGTCCTGTCCTCACAGTAAGTTTCATATTTTTTTCATCTTTTATTAATTTCTGATGAGATTTTATCATTAAAACTTGTTCTTTCATCATTGTTTTCAAGTTTACAACTGAGGCAATGTTGGAGCACATGGAGAACCTGCTTCAGATTCCTGGCTCGAAGCTACTCTTCGGTGGCAAGGAACTGAAGAATCATTCGATTCCTTCTATCTACGGAGCTTTGGAGCCCACTGCAGTTTACGTTCCCATTGAAGAAATCTTGAAGGATAGTAAAACCTACGAACTCGTCACCAAAGAAATCTTTGGACCGTTTCAGGTTAAACCGCCTATATTGATTTCACTTGCTTTATCTTAATGATCCGTGTTTCCTTACTAAAAACGTAGCACTGTTGTTGTATCTGATATCCAGATTGTAACGGAATACAAAAAGGATCAACTTCCTTTAGTGTTGGAAGCTTTGGAGAGGATGCACGCTCATCTAACTGCAGCTGTTGTTTCAAACGATCCCATCTTTATTCAGGCAAATCTTTTCACCATCATCATCAATCAATCTCTTCTTCTCTTACCATTAGATATTGATGTAACAAATCTGTGCAGGAAGTTGTAGGGAACTCGGTGAATGGGACTACATACGCTGGACTCAGAGGAAGAACAACTGGTGCTCCTCAGAATCACTGGTAAGAGAAATCAAAAAGAATCCCAAATTAACAAATCTTTCTTTTTGTTTGTGGAAAAAACTAATATAATACACAAAAACAGGTTTGGACCTGCGGGGGACCCGAGAGGGGCCGGGATAGGAACACCGGAAGCTATAAAGCTGGTCTGGTCATGCCACAGAGAAGTCATTTATGATTATGGTCCGGTTCCAAAAGGTTGGGAACTTCCTTCATCTACTTAGAAGTTGTGTGTCCACTAATGAAGTAAGCTCGTAGTTTGCTTGTTGCATCGAATAAAAGTGATTAGTTATCTCTACTAGTAGTTTCAGTGGGAGGGAATAAGAGATTGAAACATGAAGTTTTCAACGGGGTTGACTTGGTCAAGGGGTGGAGAGATTAAGAGAGAGAGAGAGAGCGCTATTGTAAAACTTGAGGAACTTTTAAAGTCCTCCAGAATCTCTAGTTATAATAACTGTTTTTGTTCAACTCAAGTCCGCAAGATAGAGCAATGATAGTATGATACAAATGTTTTTGAAACAAGAGTGAAAAAGAAAAAATACGACTGTAACTTGTTAATGTTCTTCATTAATAATGAATTCAGACCCTAGTCTGATCGATCTTGAATATATCTATTGAACAATTTTTTTCATCACTATCATGGGAAAACAAAAAGAAACGACTACTCTATGATTTGGAGACTCCGTACATGACCATTTGTTTACCATCCTTCTGGTGTTGGTAAAACAGACAAATGCAACCATGGCGATTGACCCAAAGTGATCTGCAATGGAGAGTTTTTAATGTTGAACTTTATGTCCAAAAGCTTTGATGATGTGAACTAGTAACTTGTCTCCGGTTATGCTTCTGACTCGTTGTATGAGTTCGCTCCGCGAGATTCTCCTGTTCTGTTATATCCGAAGGAAAGCAAACAATTAGAATGTGAAATCACCTGCAACGATAATGGAAGTAGAAACAAACAACAACAAAAAAACACTTACTTGTTGATCTTTGTAGTGTTTATGAATGACAAGTATCTGAGAAGGAGGAAGAAACTTGGACAATGCTTTGATCAATACAGGAAATGCCATCCATGGCGATCTCAATCTCTTTGGACTACCTGCAAAACAGTAATAATAATGTCAAAAACCAAAATCAAGAACAAAGAAAATTTCAAAAATTTTGAGGTATTGGTCTTGGTTATGCTTACGAGTTAAGTTAAACGGAGCTTTGACGCAGACAAGAAACTCAGGCAAGACATGTGTGTTCATATGTGTACTCCACACAATGTACTTCTTCGGAGAAGCTAAATCATCTACACCAGAATCAAACTCTGGTGAACTCGGACATGACTGAATCGAGCCTTGAGAAACAATCTCTGATTTTCCAAGTAGAACTCTACAAAGCAACAAGAATCTCATCCCATCTTCTGATTCTGAAGCTGATTCCTTCAAACTAAACAAACAAACAAAAACACCAATAAAATGAGATTGAGTCATTAAAAAATAAAAAATCAAAGCTTTGGAAAAATTAAAACTTTTCAGAAGTCAGAAATATACCAATCAAGAGGAGAATTATCCGGCGAAAGATACAACCCACGGCCGTAAGACCCATCGTTTCTCGGCGGCTGGCTAAACCCATACTCCAAAATCGTTTTGAGCTCTTGTTTCCCGACGGTGCACCAACCATACTTGACCTTAGCGTCTTCGGCGTGTTTCAACTGCACCGCCTCTTGAAAAATCTGAAAAGTCTTGAACTTAGCACGAGACCCAACAGTCCTGAACCCGTTTCTGAGAACAGAGAGAATCTGGCATTGATCACCGAGACCAGATTTACAATTACGAAAGATAAGATCATGAGCTTTGTCTCCTTCAAGCAACTCCATAAGCCCGAGCTCGTCAGCAAAAGATGACGGCGGTGGCGGCGGACGTCGTCGATCAGGAGAATACGAATCGCAGCTTCCAGATTCGGATATCGTCGATCCTTCTTGCTCTGAATCATCAAAACCAGCTTCAACTTCGGTTCTTCCGTAATCCATTGATTAGGAAAAAAAAAAAAAAAAAAAAGATAAGAACTTTTGGAATGTTTTAGGCTTTTGAAAAGTTTATGTTTTTGTTTCTTGAGAGAACACAAGAACTTGAGCTCCAATCCAAAGTAAAGATATCTATATATAAGAAGAAGAAACAAAATAATTACAGAAATGGAAAGAAGAAAAAAAAGAACCGCCTTTTGTTTCTCTTACCGTCGGTTTTGCAATTTATTTTTTAATCGGTATTTATAAAAAATCTCTCACAAGTTCTTCTTTGTCTTTACTTGTCTCCGTGGAGAAGACGTAAATAAAAAAATACTACAATGTTTTTTGGTAAGTTGCGGCCGCAAGCTGTTTTTTTTTTCTCCCTTCTTTAATCAGGCTTTGATGAGTCTATTCCGTGTTGGAGTTCGTTAACCAGTGGGTTTGGGTTGGCTGTTGTGAAAAGACGAAACTAGCCTTTGAACCACAAGTTGCGGGACTATTAGGCAGAAGAAGCGAAATGACGAAATTATACACCCGTTTGCTTCCGGACATAGAGAATGTGTTGTTGTTAGGTCTTCTTCTATAGAGGCCACGACCGACACACGTAACACGTTTTATACGTAACCCATTTCTATTTCTTAATTGTTTTTTTTTTAAGTTATAAGAATCCCTTCCCCATATGTTCATAACTAAATTAATCGACTATATTATAATGTGAATGTGATCTCTACAATTAATAAAATGAAATTAGTATTTAACTCACCTAAATGTTAGTTCTCACAAATACTGCAACTCGTAATATACAAATATTGTTCGGGTTTAAATCTCAACCATGCTTTAAAATATCTGGTTGAGCCAAACTTGAATTCGTGCTTTGCCCTCATTAACTAACATTAATCCGTGTTTAATGGGAAGGAAAATTTATTAAAAAAAGAAAAAAAAACAAAAAAAAAACTAACATGTAAACGTATACACACCTAAATATATATATAAGTATCTGGATTCAGAAAGCCCATAAATTTGTTATTTGGGTCATACTTTATTTCATTAACGACATAGGCCCAGTTACATAATAGTTAAAACACTGTTAATCATCACCCTCTCCAAAGTGATCTCACTAGACAGTCTGGACCATCATTGTCTCTCTCTAGCTTAAAATTTTTATATTCTCACAAAAACCTTAGAATATATATCTGTACGCTTCTTGAAATTGAGAAGGTGTCTGTGTGTATTAGCCTATTTAGGTCTTCTTTCAGCGGCCAGGCCACGGCCGGCACACGTTTTTTATACGTAACAATTTATTTTATTTTCTTAAATGAATTTTGAGATTTTAGGTCAATGATTCTTTATTTAGAAATCCCATATGTCCCCATAGTAGTAAAATCATATATTGTATTGATAATTTATTATTGTGCCACAACGTATTATACACTACTAAAAAAGAGCTGAGTTAGTTTTGGATAGACACTGAGACCATGTCCAGACAGTGTGTAAACTTACCGACCATCAAATCCACCATCTTTGACCAAGAAGATGAACGTAGTGTCGTCTACTTTTTGGGACACGATCCTGTTCTTGATCAATACAAAGTAGTTTGCACTCTTGTGTCATCCTCGGAAGATTTGGTCAAGATAACCTCGGAGCACTGGGTCTTCGTACTAGAAGTTGGAGGTTCCTGGAAGAGAATTGAGTTTGATCAACCTCATATTTCTACAAGACCTGGATTGTGCATAAGTGGAGTTATTTATTATCTCGCTTTCACTAGTATGTCTCACGATATAGTTGTCAGCTTTGACGTCAGGTCTGAAGAGTTTAATATAATCCAAGCGCCTCTTGTGGTGTCTGCATTTGTTGACTCTGTGGGTTTTTTAGAGTATGGTGGTAAACCAGCTATTATTGATCATACCAGTCTTGGTCAAAACGGTTTGGTGGACATATGGGTCTTAGAAGATGTTGGAAACTGGTCGAGGAGATCTCTGAGTTTGCAGCCTTGTCATATTCATTTAGTCGATAGCAACATTGAGTGGACGATGGAAGGTGCAACCCAAAACGGCGAGATTATCTTGGCACCGTTTGAGTTGTGTTCCCCTTTTTACATCCTCTGTTATGATCTAAAGAAGAATGTTTTGAGAAAGGTTGAAATCAAAGGAATACTAGACCACAAGTTTAGTAGCTTGGACGTTAATTTGACTCTTATGGATAAAAGTGATAGCATTGTCCACTTGGATACTTAAATGCTGACTACTTGTTTTTCCTCTCCCAATCTAAAATATTATCAACATCTCTAATTGTTTTTCCCTTTAATATGATACAGTGAACCTATATAGTGTATCTATTTTACTTATGTTTTTATTTGCACCCAAATATATGTTATTGATCAGAATCCCATAAGTACTGAATCAATGGTAATATGATTTTGGAACACACATAACAGCTACTACTGTAATTGTATTTATATCTTGGTTATATGTTATAGTTAAATTTTACAAGACCTTTGGTAGTAGTGGTGAGTCTAGGGAACATAAGCACATGGCGAGGTAAAACCTACTAGACCATTAATTGTTGTTGTTGTATTTGCCATCTTAGAAGAATGCGCAAAGTGTAGGTTCTGAAAAAAAAAAAAAACAATATCAGAAGGGCCGGGCCAACCGGTTACAGGGTTTTAGAATTTAGATATATAAAGTCGCCTAACTCTTTAAATTCCCCTGCTCTTATATGATTAATGAATAGGTTTTTAGATATATAAAAGTGTTTTGTGGGTGCTTGTGAATCATTAGGACATTGTAATAACAGCTATGGCTCTATCTACACCTCTGGCTCTGGCTCTGTATTCTCAACGGAAGAAGAGGCCGTTAAAGGCGATGAGACGAGGACGAAGAATAAGAAGACGACGAGGAGACGATGTGGCCGCGCGGAGGATTCCCATGGATCTTTTGATCGGGATCCTGACTAGATTGCCAGCTAAATCGCTGATGAGGTTCAAGTGCGTCTCAAAGCAATGGTCTTCTCTTATCCGTTGTCGATACTTTAGCAATTGTTATGATCTTACGGTGGCATCCAAACCTCGTCTGTACATAGGTTTTGTGGGTGAAGCAGGTGACTCGGCACTGCTATCTTTCTCATCATCGTCTAGTAGTAGTGCTGAGTCTTTTGACCTAGAAACGACAATACTAGGGGTAGGAGGACAATACATGGACGTTACTCTTCGCGGCTTGATTTTATACACCGTTTGCGCAAAAGCGTGCATCTATAATCCCACCACCAGACAAAGCGTAACCTTACCGGCCGTCAATCACAGCATCTTTGCTGAAGAAGGTTTACGTAAGAGTATCCGCTACTTTCTCGGACACGATCCTGTCCTTGATCAATACAAAGTAGTCTGCACGGTTGTGGTATTCTCAAAAGATTTTGAGAGGATAACTTCGGAGCATTGGGTGTTTGTACTAGAAGCCGGAGGTTCATGGAAAAGAATTGAGTTTGATCAACATCATCATAGACCTGGAATAACAGGACCGTGCATCAACGGGGTTATATATTACTTGGCTTCTACTAGTACATATAAGAGAAGAATTGTTTACAGTTTTGACGTTAGGTCTGAAGAGTTCAATATGATCCGAGTACCTGATGTGCTGTATGAATTTGGTGAGTGGGTGGAAGTTAAAGAGTATTGTGGAAAGCCAGCTATTATTAATTACACCGATTTTTTAGAAAAGGGTTTGTTGGATTTATGGATCTTGGAAGATGCTGGGGAGTGGTCGAGGAAATCTCTGGGTTTGCAGCCTTGTCAGATGCATTTACTTGATGACATTGACGAGATTGATGTAGATGGTATAACTCTAAACGGCGAGGTTGTCATGTCACCCGCACCGTGGTCTAACCCTTACTACTTTCTCTATTATGATCTGCAAAAGAATCATCTCCGAAAGGTTCTAATTCTCTCAGAAAGGTGGTTTAGTATCGCCTACTCTTGTGTCATGCGGACGGATAATTATGAAAGCATCGTGCACTTGGAAATTTGAATGCCAGTTACTTTGTTTTTTTCTTCTTCCGGTCTAAGTAGTTTATCAACATTTTCATTGTTTTTTTTTTTTTGCCTTTTAATAATACTTAATGAAACTATTTATTATAAATTTTCCAAGCCCGATAATATAGTATGTGTTTGCTATTTATCTTAGCTCCCAGATCCGTGTCTTCCCCTTATTACATTCTCTATTATGATCTGCAAAAGAATGTTTTGAGGAAGGTTGAAATCAGTGGAACATAGTGAGCAAGTATCATGCACCTGGAAACTTGACTGCCATTACTTGTAGTTTTCTTTTTTTCTACTTCCAAATCCAAGCTAAGAGATGGTCTTTACCGCCTTTAATAATTCAATAGAACTATTTATTTTTTTAATTTTAATTTTTACTTATTGGGACACATATTGTAAAAAACATTGTGATACAATTAGACCCATCGGATAATCTTTCAAATTTAGGACGGAGCAAATTCGGTTCGGTTCACTTTTTTAAAACCAAAAAACCGGTTAGGGTATATCGAATATTGAGCAAACACCCTCTCAACTCTCAAGTGATCTATCTTCTAAGACAAGGCAATGGACCATCGTTGTTCTCTACTTTTATTTGTCAACAACTTTAAGTTTGGGTCTCTGCTGCTTCTTCTTCTGCTGCTTCCTCTTCTTTTTCTTCTTCTTCATCAGCCTCAAGCCCTAGAGACTGGTTTAGGCACTCTTGAGCTTCGTCTAGTGCAGATTCATTTGCATCGGTTGCATATAATATCTTCTTAACTGCTACCACTATCTGCACATATTGTGGGTTTCAACATTACATATATTGTCAGCTTCACACAAACGAAGAGAAACAAAGACATTAAAAAAGAAAAGGCATGAGATTGCATTTACCGGAAGATCCTCGAGTTCAGGGGTCTGACAGAGTATCTCTATGTCCCGGAGCTTAGAGAAGTAAAAGTCTCTTTCTTTTTCCAAGAGATCGACCGAGACCTTGAGATCTGCTATCTGCCATTGTGAAAGAAGGTTTCATTACAGGTTTGTTTTCACTAACATGAAATTAATGAAACCAAAAGGGATGATTATATGCTGCTTACCTCCTTTGACAGAGCATGCACTTCGGCTGATGAGTTGCTCCCACCTCCAACTGCATGTGATTTTGCTTGCTTGGGACCTAGGTGTTACAATTTTCAACAACGTTGAGAAATTTCTAAATTGGATAGGCAAGCAGAAGGATAAGAGAAGCTAAATCAAATGGCAGAACCAGATGGTTTGTTGGAAGTAGTAACAGGAGGATGATGCATATTGTTTGTTTGCAACGACTTTGAGATCTTACTAGATCCCTTTACGCATTTCTCTTTGCCACCTCTTGATCTTCGTTCTACTGGATTATAATTCCTACAACAATGAAACAATTACAGTGCCATTAAGAAGACTTTTAGTTATTAATACAGAACAAACAAAAAAAAAGTCGACAAGGAAGGTTGAAAAGTCCATACTCGTTCATAATGCCGCCGTTTATGGAATCGCAAAAACGCTTCAGCCATTGTAGAAACTCCAAGTTGTCTAGTGGTCGGCCTTTGACAAGCCTGTTGACTTCCAATGGCTGATTTATTTCCCAGTAAGACAGACAACATTGTGAGTGATGTACATAAGTTAAAGTCAAATAGCATACAGTATCTTTATCTCAAACAAAAAGTAAGGAAAAAAGATATCTAATAAAAAGAATTACTTTTGTAATCTTCAATTTGGTGAAGACTTCTTGCATGACCTTGTAGTTTTGTATCATCTCGTACTCGTTCTTAGCTTCAAAATTAACCTAAAAGTGGGAGATTTAGATTGCTCTGCAAAGAAGAAACGATTGCAAGAAACAAAGAAGAGTTGGCAATTAAAAAAAAAAAAAACACCTTGTGCATTGGCACAACTCCTGGGAAGGTCATGTCCAACATTTGACATTGCACAGCACCGGATGCAGCCTATCAAAACCCAAACATAGCCACTTAGATAAACAGTCTCACAAGCAAGACAAAATTTGAAGAACTGTTCTTTTAACATCCTGTTTAAAACAGTATCTAAAGCAAGGAACTCCATTTCATAATCATTTTTAAAGAACCTTGAAGCCTTTCGAAAAGAAAACTGAAAAATTGTGGGATTTATACAACATACGAAAACAATAAACTCATGTGCAAGCCAAAACAGAAAGAAGAAACCAAGAGACAAATGTGTTGCTACCGGTAGCTGAAGCATTGATCATCAAAAGACACACACACAGCAACAATCATCAGAGAGTCAATGTAATTCGATCTTTACATATGAGTCAGAACCTGTTTTTCAGATATATCCGAGAAAACTCAAAACAAAAAAAAAGAGTTCCTTTAGACTGTCATAAGCTCACTAGTTGTACGGAATCAGGAATGACAATTCAAGAATCAGAGTGAGAGCAGCTCACCGACAAAATCAATTAGATCATGAGAAACAAATCAAACCCCATTTCCCCCAAATTTTACCAGACAAAATTGCACCAGATCAACAACACTGCATTTCTCAAAATCGAATCACTCAAAGCCACCGACATTATTATATAAGAAAAACCCTTAAAGACAGAAAAGGCACGTCCTGTATTAATCAATTCATGGACAATGCAAGAGAATGAAGAAATCACACACATGCAGATAGATAGACAAGAATTCAACAACAAAAGAAGAAGAAGAAGAAGAAGAAGAAGAAGAAGAAGAAGAAGAAGAAGAACCTCTTCGATACGAGAGAGATTGAGATGAAGCCTGTCATTGATCCAACTCAGAATCTCATTCCTTCCAACAAAGTAAGCACTATCCATCATCCCAATGTTCGTCGCCATTTTTTGAATCCTTCTTTCCCGAACAACAACAAAAAAAAAAACTCTCTCTTGTTGTTGTTGTTGTTGTTGTTGTTTCAATTGGAGGAAACTCAGATGCAACGCAATGAGAGATTAAAGGGTAAAAGATAATCAATTAGGTTAGGTGAAATTAAAAAACCCCCCTCCCAAATTATTATAAAAAAAAAAAGAAAAAGAAAAAAAAAATTGATTCGATCTGTTTTGGGTTTTGCTTGTTAGGAAGAGAAACTGAAGCAGAGAGAAAAGGACGGAGAAGCGCAGGTTTATATAACGAATATAACTAAAATACTACAGAGATAATTTTTTAAATTTTTTTAATAATAATTAAAGCTTACTTTTAAGATTAAAAGGCAGGCATATTTTGGGTTTAAGCTAAACAAAGAAACGAGTTTTTATAATATTATAAGTAGGGAAAAGGAAGGCATTAAGTTGTTGTTTATAGGTTCGTTTCGGTTACAGCTAAAATGTCATCAGTTCACCAATAATAATAACGATGCTGATTTGGACTGTAATATGTAACGCCCCTCTTCCCACGTGAGCCTTGTCTCTTCCTAATAACTTACTACTCTAGTAACATGCTACTTTACTTTATCTATGTGTTTTACACTTCTAAAGGAAACGTACAGTTTTTTTTTTTTTTAAGGTTTATTTTCTTCCCATTTGAGACTTGGTTTTTCTCTTTTTACGTTTTTTCCCTCTATTTTTTTTACCTTTTTTTTATCCGCTAACATTTTTTAAAAAGGTTCCTCATGTTTAGACTTTTTATTCAGAGAAATAGCATTAAAAGTAGATGTACGTTAACACTAACAATATACATACATTTGTAAGGTAGAAAATCAATTTCTTCTGTCGTTTTTAAATGACAAAATAATACGGCATCACACATTAAACATACTTACTTCTGTGAGGATGAAAAAAAGAGGAAACATATTTATTTCCGTGACAGGCTTTCACATGATGAATTCATGATGATCATCTGCTTGTAAACTATACCTGTATAGACTTTTTTATATTAAAAGAGCTATGAATTGATATTTTTTTACTACTATGTTTGGTAACAAACGTGTAAAGAAAACGAATAGATCTTAGCTACCATATTGATTCTTCCTCCTATTTACAGCTCAAAGTGTTTTGTCTTTTACCATTTCTTGAGAATCTGCTGAATCATATGATACTACTACTTGTTCAAGGTCCGGTTTGAGACGCGTACCGACTCAACAATTATATATAACTATTAGCTAATACGAGCCCGTCAGTTACTATTTTAAAAACGCCAGGTCTTATCAATTATCATTGATCGATCATAAAAACCATTTTACAAATTTACAATTGTAAAACGCCACAGTTGTCAGTTAATTAAGCTTACTTTAACTCGTGCACCTATCTAGTATGTATATTGTATACTCCCTTCACCTGTTAGTTTTGGTTTTATAACACGAACATAAATTAAGAGTAAAAGTCTTTTATTCGATATTAAAATTTCTCAACAGTAACAACAACTTATCATAAAGAACTCAGAAAACGGAAAAGGAGAAAACAAAGTATATGATACACTACTATGATTGGTCACGATATTAAAGATCACAACCACGTCAGGAACTAGTAGCTATAGGTGTCATCAAAGGCCGAGTGACCAACATATTTTGCTGATGTATCCACCTGAAGATAGAAACAACAAACAACCAGCAAACAGATCGAGTCTCAATGATCAATCAAACATCAGTTCAGGTCTAGCTCCAATAGGGTTTTGGAAAGAGTTAAAAGGAGGTCATACCGAGCTCACAATCTTCTCATTAGGAGCGCCGGAATCATTTACAGGAGTAAATCTGCCTGCGGTTGCTCCTAAGTCGCCATCATCTTTCTTGGCTGGCACGTACCATACATTAACAGTATGTGGGCTTAAAAGGAATGAACGCACATAGTGCTCGTAGAGATAAGCAGCCCCGCTCAAGCCCGGTAAGACCAACCAACTAGTTAGAGCTAGCTTCGCGTAAGGATATAACGGGATCCTGATCATACCAACACATCGATATTTTAAGTCCCCACGTTATAAGGTGATGAGAAACAATATATATATATATATATACATGCCCGACTCTGTTTTTCACAAGTAGAAGCTTGCAAATCAAGGAAGCTTAAGATTGTATTTACCAATCGATGATTCTGTAGAAAGTGAGCTCAAAGAGTTTGATAAGTGAATAGAGAGCCCAATACGTCAACCATTGCTTGTCGTCTCCATGACTCCTCGACTCTATTGCCCTCACTGATGCGTATCTGTGTTTAATAAACCAAAAATGTTAACAAGAAGAAGGGCTTAAGATTTCGACATTATTCTCAGGCAAATAAAGAGATATCTTTTATGCGACTTACAGAGGATATACCAAGCTAATCACAGGTCTGCACAACGACAAGGATCAAATTAATGGGATAATAATAATTAAAAAAAACGAGAAAAAAATCATAAGCAAGCTAAATACTACTAGTTAAGTTACCCAGCGATGACGTCGAAGTTCTTAAAGATGACCTTCACTAAACTTCCGATACCGGAACTCATCTTTGCTGCCGTCGAATTCTTCTTTTTCTATTTCTTCTTATCACACTCTCACCACCGCCTCTTGAGTTTTTCTTAGCTTTTCTCGGTTTGTATTTTGGACAAGACCAGTATATGAAGTAAGTAGGGCTTGGGAACACGTGTCCGTGACTATGAGAGGAGTCAAACCGTAATTTAGCCACGTGGCTTGATCTGCAAGCTGTATAAGTAAAGCTGGTAGTAGTTTTCTGACCGTTCGATTTCATCAATCTCATAATTCACAAATTCTCTGTTTCTCAGTCCAGTGTTCTTCTAATAAAAGTGTTTATGAAATAAAACTAATTCAGTTTAAAACTTTAATCCAGTGCATTACGTGCCACTTAGCTCAGTAGATGATGACACTGCAGCTATTGGGGTTTTGTGAAGATTTGTCGATGTTGAGTTACAAAGATTCCATTAGGGGAGATCTAAATTCCGATTTTGTCTGACTACGTTGAGTTACATGTAAGTAAATCTAATAAACCCTAACTTTTGAATAAAGTTTTGAACTTTTACTGAATTGTTCTTGTGTAACTTTTTTTGTTTGTTTGCAGCTTTAGGATGTGGTGATAAAAGTTGTGAAAAGCGAAGGAGAAGAGCAAGACAACTTATTAGGACTTTCAGACAGATATCTCTCTCCCGCTTCTAACTTTAGTCTCTCAGTCTTAAGTAATGGGATTGCTTGATGCTACGTTTTATAATATGTCAAAGTTATGAATTTATATGTCCTCTGCTTTCTTCATATGTTATTCTCTGTTTTTTTTTTTCATACATTTTGTGTGGTCTTGTCTCTTTGGATCTAATTACAATGTACTATTGGGCCTATAAATTTTGGAACTGATATTTTATAAACTTGTGCCATCAGGCCCAAGCCTATGTTCTTAGATTGCTGATGGATGGTGTTTTCTTCTGTTATGCTAATATTTTTTAGTCTCTAATTAATTTAATCACCATAACCTTCTGAAGATACATCAAACAATACTCACTTACGTGTATATTTTGATTTACATTGAATCATCATAACTGTTGATGATTTTCAAATTCTAGAAATATACTTTTAACTCGAAGGTAAATGTATAATTGTGCTAGAGAGTTCAATGAAGTGGGCACAAAACAAACATACATATAAATTATAAGGTACGAAGCTTAAGACGCCAATATTATGTGATTGGTCCCAATTTTATGTGTTGGTAATTGGTGTGGTGGATCATATATCTTGCCAAACGTAGCACACAATTTTTTTTAGTCCGAGCATAACATTATATTTTCAAATTTTAAAGGAATAAAATATGTAACTGAATTCTATTGATTTAACCAAGTTTCAAATTCAGCTCAACAATTTTCACAAACTTGTTGTTATAGTTCTAGGAAGATTATCGCAGAAGTAAATTTTGTTAACCGAAAACAGATGATAAAATTAATAATTTAATGAATCTTTTGCAAACATAAAAAATAAAAAAACAAAGGAGATTGATAAGGTTTATGAAAGCTGTAAATTATATTACTCATCATCATTCATTGCTCGACTATAAAAAAGTATATGCATATACTTATTTACAAAAACATGGACGATGAAAATATCGAAATTAGTTTAAGTCATGTATCCCTATTATAGTAAAAGAGAAGTACAAAAGTGTAAACGGGTCGGGTCAATTAAAAAATTATAACCCACAAACTTTAATTGGATACTAAGAAAATGGATTATCCGGCGATATTGGATATATCCAGCAATTTATTACAATCACTGATGTTTTTTACAAATTAAATATCTTTGCATATATGGAAGTTTATTTGTTCAAAATTTTCTCACTCAAAATATCCCTAGAAAACGTGTTTAGGAACAAATATTACGAACATTTAAATAGTTTCCATAACAACCTTCAACTATATCCTAACTTATTGTAGGGGATTTCCTAATCAAATATTACGATTTTCAATAGCAAAATTGACATCGGACTTACCTTTCAAATATAAAAGCAAACTGTTAAATTTTTTTAGTAGAGAAAGTTCAAATTAAAAATATAATAGTTTGAGTGATTATGTGTACATAACCATTTTCTTAGAACGTATCATAGTCTCTCTTATGCCACCACCAAATCTCTATATTATTAAAAGAGAAATACAAAATAAAATACGGGTCGGGTCAAAATTAAAAATTTAACCCGATTTTAACAATTGAACACATCAAAATTGGATATTAAATTGAGTTTGGGTACATACATCGGATATTTTTATATCTAATTTTAAGATTATATTATTTCCATAACTAACTTTAGGATTTCCAAATATTTCTCTAACTTATTTAATATAATTTATTTTAAAAATATTATTCTTCTTTCACTTTTATTTGATCCTATTTTTAATTTATGATATTAACTATATAATAAAAATGTTTTAAAAAAATTTAACTTCGTTTTTGCATATGTTGTAATTCGAATTTTTCAAAACGGACATATAATACTCAACTACACTCGGTTAAATATTTTGGACAATGATTTAAAATCATTATAAGTATAACCAATAGTAAAACCAATATTACATGAGCATATTTAATACTTTAAAAATTTTCAAAATATTATAATTAAAAGGTTCAATATATAAAAATTTTAGAATTTATAATATTAAAAATATTTTGTTGGAGACATAGATGTAATTTTGGGGACATAATTTTTTTGATAAAATATATTATATATCAAACTACGTAAATTTTAGATAGTTCACGTGTAGTTTGTTAAAATCACAATTATAATATTAAAGCGACTTATGAATAATGTTTTTTACGAAATGAATTATGTTACGGGTTGGTCTTTCAAAAATATATTGTAAGTATGTGACTTTTACGTATATTCCTACTTCTACTACAAAAATGGTAAAACTGAATAATTTATCGATAAATATTCTTTCGTGCTGTTAAATTTTCACTGGTTTTTTTAGTTGTGTCAAAACTCAATATATTATTATTTACTCGCTTATTTCCTTTATTATTATATTTAAATTTATTCTACAAATATATTATTCAGTGCATAAAATTAAAATGTAACATATTTTAATCCGTTAAAGATTATATATAAGTAATTATTTCCCAATCTAGTATATATTTAAACAAACATCGGTTTTGCCTGTATTTTAACAAAAGTAACACGATCTTTTACATGATATCGCGTTGTTTACATGAATCACGTACGTACGTACTCAAAAACAAACTTGATCTAATTAATAATGATGGTTCAAAGAATTATCATCATCACATATTGAGTTAGATGGTATATATATAACGAAATCTACATCGGCAAAGTCAATCAACACACTAGAGCTGTAAAAATCACAGGTTACTCTAGTAATCTAGTATATATATATATACTATGTCAATTAACTTGAAGCAAAACCCTAATTAAACGCATGCAATGCAATGTACTATGAACTATGACTCTCTCTTTTTCGGAACTTGAAATATATATATCGAGGCCCTACTTTAATTTCTCCATAATGTGAACAAATTCAAATGAAAATTGACTTATATACGTACACATCGAGCTCATAACTACAAAAAAATAGTCAACTATGAACCCCCTCTGAGATCATGCCACGTTCAAGTTTTATCAATACGACTTATGTCGATACAAATATGGTCCCGTATAAAATGCCTCCCATAATAATTATAGTATGATTTAATCACCAATAATTTGTTATACTCTCTGGAAACTATGAATTATATATATAAAGTATTGTATCAAACTAAATCTAGAAAATAATAATACAAATTAAATAATACACCGCCCATTATGTATCGAGTAAATTATGAATTGAAAGATTTCGTACCTTAGAGATTATTGTTGTGACATTCAATAGCCGGTAAACACGTGTAAACGTCCACGGACCTTGTACAAAGCTAGTGTATCAGATCGTTTTAAGCACCAAGATGAAGACGTGTGGCGTAGATCTAGTTATATAAGTGGAGACCACAAAGTTTCGAATACGATAAAATATTGCTTTTGAGGTGGGACATACGACATACCTAATTCCCGATGTTGAGAAATTTTCTAGTGTCGTCTTGCGTGGCTTTTGACATTGTCCTGTCCTGTCCTAGATCCTCGCTTTCCATATCCAGAGAATTGGCAAGGTGGTTTGATTCATACCGTACACGTGTACATTCTTCCATGTCAGTAGAATACGTGGCCAGTGGTTCGTTGCATCGGTGTATAAATGGTGGCCGGATCGAATTCGAAGTTTCAAGAAAATGATTGGTGAAAGAATTTAACCGTAAGAAAACAAAAAAAAAATAAAAAAAATGATAGGAGTTGTTCAGCCCAATTCGGGAGGCAACTTACAAACAACATATTAAAAAATGACAGTCTCATTATATTCTATGCGAAGTTGTGAACGTATTGTTATGTAAAGCAGCTAAAACGATTTATGTAAATAAAGATGGGAAGATTATTGTAGAACTAAGTAAGCAAATCCAGAATCCGACCATGATTCTAATACTTCCAAGATACAATTACGGTTTTGTGTGCAAACATTTTATGCAATTATGCGGTTATAGACTTATAGATCAGAAGACTTCGAGTTTATATGATGGTTAATTTGCACGAACTGTTCATCAAGTGAATATATATACTTATTTGCACGAACTGTTCATCAAGTGACTGATAGTAAATAGTTTCCTCATCGGAAGTTCCTACGCATGGTAACATTTGTTTGGATTACATTGGTTTATCTATTTGACCTAGACGGTTAGACCAATAGTATGAAGCGTGAGCATGAACCAGAATTAGTACGCAAGTCATTTTTCAAACGGCTAAACATTAATATAAGGGGTGGCATGGTTGTTTTTTTCCTTGTTAAATTCGAAGTAAAGCCTGACTGCTTGATTTTACTGATACTAAATTGACATTGGTATTTGGTTATTCAAACGAATATAACAAGTAAATGTCGGCTTGTCAAATAAACCCTCAAATATATATGGTTATTATAATTTTACAGTATAATATAGTAGGTTAAAAATTTATCAAAATCTAACCAACGTCCAATCCGCCTTGCATAGATTCTTCCTTAAACTGCGTACGTACCAATAATTTTCTTATCAATTGTTTTATTATTTAAATTAATATTTCTTAATTACTATTGACGTGGTCAATCTTCACAAGCCGACATTGAAAGTTCGAAAGCGATGTTCTAATATACCGTCCGGAAAAGGACAGCATATGCTATAAAAAGATAGTTTAGACACGTTAAGTCAAAATGTTTAGGTTAATCATAAGATTTGGAAGATCAGATCTTACAATTCGTCGAGTTTATTTTAAATGAACTTAAGTTTATGTTGGCATAGGCTTAGTGGCTTAGCTGAACCCAATAGTTAGAAACCCATGTGTATAGATTCATACCTATACATCATCACAAGTCACAACCAAAACAACTTTGTTAAAATGGTACCAAAAAAATAAAATAAAATAAAAAACTTTACAGAGAGGATACCGTGGTATATATACAAATGACAAACGAACATACATTTTTATGAAAACATTGTAATTACATTTCTGATAAGCCTTGAGGATTCAGTAAACGGGACTGATAAAAAGTTATATATAGTCTCAACGGTTTGGTACATTGGATAACTAAAATATCGATGTCAAAGTGATAAGTGTTTCACAATGACTATCAATTCATGTTTTGGGATATATATATTTTCGTCTCTGTTTTGCAGCCGCGTTCAGATTTTATGTTGTCTTTTTACAAAAGTGTGAAACTTTTTAAAAGTAAAATCCTAATAATTATATCGAATGGCCGGCCAAAACCACTATATTAAGATTTGGGTCCAGTAAAAACCAAACACTATGCATAGTGACCGCAAGCATCAGATATTCCGGAAGAAAAGTCTCCAAACACAATGTAATAAACTTTTATTGGAGTTAATATGTTTACCTAACTTTAACCCGCAATTCGGAAGCCTTCACTGTAATAGAATATAAAACTTAACTACTTCTTAGTAAAAGTTAATACTGAAATCAGCTTTATGTATGTATATTAATTTAAGCAGACTTAGTCCAAATTGCCAAAATTATGCAAGCTTTTAATGTTTGACTTGTGCAATCTTAAAACAGGAGATCCGTGACTTTTAAAAATCAGAGGATGCAGCAAGTTGGACGGGAAAGTTTCATGTTTTCATAGGATTGGGATCGTGATTGTGTTACTCTTTGATTCGGTCAAAATAACTATCGTCATGCAGTACGTAAATGAATACTTGGGGCTTAGAGCAAACATATATACGAGGTGTTATTATTATTATTATTATTATTAAAAACATAATATATAATATACACATTAAACTGATCTGAAACTTTTTAGTAGAAGTTTCTTACAAAATATAATATTTAAAGAGTTCCATTATTGGCTAAATTTTATTTTTAACAAATTAAGTTATACTGATATACAATGTACTATATACTGTAAAATACAGTAGATTGATAACAAAATAAAAATAAAAATGAGAAACTCATATATCTACTCGTACCGAAGGCAAAAACATGTTGTCCCCTCCGAGCATTAGATATTCGAACCCACGATTTGGCCCGACTTACCTAAAGTGTGTCTCTAGGTTCAACCGGTTTAGGTACGGATTCTGGCTATAATAGTTACTTATCCAAAGTGGGCAGTACACTGCCATGCCTTAATATTTGCTTATGCTTATGCTTACGTAAGAGTTGTTGATCTCTTATTGGCTATTTTATTGAAAATTTTGTTTTTTGTTTCATAGTATATGAAAATGTTAGTGCTAACGTTAAATAATTTGATAAAGTTAAAAAGAAGAAAATAAAACTCTTGCAAACCTAATGTGGCGAAAATGTACATCGGCAAGATCTATCAAAGTTAGACCTCTGATTAAACGTTAATCAAGGTTGCATATATCATTAGACGATGGGGCACAATAATCTAACAGTTTCATAAGTGTAAAACTAAGTTTCCTGATTTTACTCTTTAGATAGTGGCACGTGCCTCGCTACAGTCAATTTAAGCCCTTATTTTTTGGGGATTAAAATATTAAACCCTAAGTTTTGTTATTGATACTATAATAAAACCTAAGTTAACCTACCAATTATTTAATTACACAGCGTATAAAATAAGATATGACCCCAAAGTTCGTCTACAATCCAAAAGACGACCATAGTCGTTGACTTGTTTCATCCCATATTAATCTTCTGGTAACTCTCTAGGAAGCATCGTAGGAACTTTCAAACTGACTATAGAAAAAAAAAAAAAAAAAACTTAAGAGCTCGAAGAATAAGATGCAGTTAATATATTACTAAAATATAAGAATAAAATAATGTAACCATAAAATTATATAACTTTTTTTGGTCTCCCGTACTGTTTTGTTTCGTTATATCGATAGTTTCAAAATCTCCTCGAAAGGCAACTATCTCTTTTGAGTTTTGACTTAAAACTTATAAATTATACTTTAATGAAACAATGAAAAGTAGGTTTATTGTGACAGTAAAGCTTCACCAAAACAATGAAAAGTTCTATTTCAAAATAAAAAAAAGTCACGTTTTAACGAGGGAAAATAGGACTTTCATTAGTTGATCTTAATAAAGAAAACATGTAAACATGTGCATTTATAAACTAGTACAGTTCTAGTATAAAATACTTAAATTTATTTATGTTTTAAGTAGTAAATTTTTATAAATCAGTACAGTTCTATAAACAACTTAATATATGTTTCAAATAAAAGTACTATAAGGTAGGTCGCGATGGGGGGTCAAATTAAAGTTAATATGTGACCCCGATGATGAGTAAATATACAGTTATGGGCGATGCACCCCAAAAGGACGTGGTGTGTTATGTAGATGCACTAGAATTTCAACCTAACTCTTTTTTAAAGAAAAATTTCCATGAAATTTTAACTCGTCGTGGAAAAGCATATTACTGTAATTTATATATCCATTATGATATATTACTAATTTAAAGGGCATGAATAAAAATATACATATTCATTTTAGAAGCTCAATGCACGTCGGAAGAAATAATTAATTTAGAAGCTCAATGCACACAGCCACGACGTGCTTCGCAACATTCCTCTTGTTTCTTGTACAAGTTTTGATTTATCAAAACATTTAACCAATACAAATTTGTCAGTTTTTAGTTTTTTTTTTCTTTTTTATGTAGCAAAATGTATTCTTTAATCAATAAATAAGAAGTCATCATCCTGATAATCCGCGTGCTAATGTAATTATAAAGAAAGAAAAACAAGATTGATTTAACGAAAGGTTTATTACTTTATTAAGTAATGTGTTTATGTGTGAGTGGAAGAGTACCGTATTGTGCTAGTCCTTAGTCATTTTGCGAATCGCATTTAGTTCTCAAGTTGGATTAAATATATAAGAGGATGTGCATAAAACTTTACTGTGAGAGTTAATACACGAGCCTGTCAAATGGAGAAGAGTAAATTAATTGGTCGGTAAAATTGACATCTTAAGGATTCAGTACTTACAGTTGTCTATAAATAATTTTTCTGTAGAACTATTTAATCCTTGTCCTTTAAAGTTTTTTCTAATGCTTTCCAAAAAAATAAACTCAAAAAATTACAAATATATTAAGTTTTTTTTTCTCAATTATTTTTGTTCGAGTAAAATTTAAGTTTTGCTAGTGAGGGCATTTAATAAAGGGACATATTACTAATCAAACTAGTAATAAATAAAGATGCTCCATATGTATTACCCCATAATCTATGGACTTTTGAGGGGTCGACAATTCAATGGATGTATTCGCAAAAATAGATGTGACATTAAATTAGGGCTGCATGGTGTAAGTTGCTAAAAATTTGGAAATCGATGAATTTATTATTTAACTACGAATTAATTATATATATATATATATATATATATATATGTATATGTACTCGCTTATGCTAGTTACAAGATCTCTTGCCGATGCAGTTCCTAGTTAAAAAGTTATTATAAGCTATTTATCTGATAAATGAATTCAGCATTGTAAATTTAGAAAAAAAAAAATTTCTCTTAAATAGAGAAATAAAACTTCTAAAAAAGCACATTTCGCTATTAGAAGCTAGTTATCTGATAAATGAAAAAATCACAAGAATATCGAAATAATAGCCTTTTTCGCCTCTTTTATTTTTGTCTTCTTTCGGTGCCACCTCCCTCCTCTCACACATCTTTGCATTTATCAGCACCACACGGCTTTGAATGTCCGAACTGAGATATATTCACACATACATGAACTTATCATGCATATCCTATATATTATATATTCAATATTTTTTATTTGTCAAAAACTTCGCAGATCCGCTAGTAATATAAGTAAGTGTTTGTGTAACTGATTTACTAATTACTCGATGGTTTAAACAAAATAGTTAAAACATACTCATTAGAGATTTTCTAACTCAATAATGAGATGATAGATACTTGGATATGATCAACACGTATATGAGTAGTCGATGCCTTTTTTTCATAAGGTTAATGCATTAAAATACAATTGGTGGCAAGTGTTTAACTAATAACAGTTGTTATGAGTTCATATACGAACCCGATTGTTCTTTTACGTGAATTTATATATATTTGCGTTGGGCACCTGTAAAGAAACCAAGACTTGTAAAGTACGTAGTATGTATTAGTATGTATATTAGTATGTACACTGATCTTGTGTAATATTTCGGATTCAAACTTGGAAATATGGCGTGCAAGGGATGATAATAGAATAGAGACAAAAAAAACGCAAAAGCATATATAATTGGAAGGGGATGTATATTATTACGTTTTGTGTTGTGTTTGTTATTTCTAAATTAAAACGTACACCAAAAGAATCATTATAGTATTATTTTTATAGATAAATATAAGAAGATAATATTTTAATTACAAAACGCAAACGTCAAAACAAATAATTTGTTATTAGAAAAAACAACAACTAAAATGTACGAGTTTGAAACCGTGTAGTACTCCAAAGAAGGAGAGAGATACAAGGAAGAAGGCTGACTTTGGAGAGAAAAAGAGAGTAAATGCATTTTGCTGTCCATGTTGACTCTTTGAAGCCAGCCTCTTCATTATTGTTGCTTTTCATTCCATTATCTTTAATTAATTGATTACTTACTAATTAACTTTTCCTCTATCTCTCTCTCTCATCTTTATCTTACTCACTTTTGCTATAAATATAGCCAACATCTCTCCTCACTTCTTCAGACAAAACCAAACCCATTTGGACTTTCTTTGTCTTTTTAACCCTAATATTTCCCAAAGATTTTATTCCGGCAAAACCACAACGATTAGCTTCTATCTTAAAATCGCATCAAAACCTCTCAACAGAAGGAGCAAGAAATGGGAAGACCACCTTGCTGTGAAAAGGTTGGAGTGAAGAAAGGGCCATGGACACCAGAGGAAGATATCATCTTGGTTTCTTACATTCAAGAACATGGTCCTGGAAACTGGAGATCTGTCCCTACTAATACAGGTTTGTCTTTGTTTCTTTGATCAAATTAACTTACCTAGTTTGATGATTAAACTTTTGACCCACCTCCTAAAGAACTCTTTTATGTAGTGGTACTAGTAGTATTTATCTTGAAAGTTTACTAGGGGTTGTGATTTGCTTGTTCTCTGGCTTGGTTGGTATGAACATTTAATACAAGTGTAATAAATAGCCTATAAGTTATGTCACCAACTCTTTCGTCCACACATCTCTAATAACCATTTAATCCCTTTTTCTCTAATTTTAATTATTTGGGGTTAAAACTAATCTTTGTTAATTTGGTGTTTTAGGACTGAGGAGATGTAGCAAGAGCTGCAGATTGAGATGGACTAATTATCTTCGACCCGGTATTAAGCGTGGAAACTTCACTGAGCATGAAGAGAAGACGATTGTTCATCTTCAAGCTCTTTTAGGCAACAGGTATATTTTTTATGCACATGTTTTAGTCCAAAACGTTTCCTTTCTTGGCGTATTTTTATGTATAGTGTGGGTATAAGATCTAAAAATGTTTTTCTTTGTGTATAGATGGGCAGCCATAGCATCATACCTTCCTGAAAGGACGGACAATGATATAAAGAACTATTGGAACACCCACTTGAAGAAGAAGCTCAAAAAGATTAATGAATCTGGTGAAGAAGACAATGATGGCGGCGTCTCTTCATCAACCACTAGTTCACAAAAGCATCATCAAAGCACTAACAAAGGTCAATGGGAGAGAAGACTTCAGACAGATATCAACATGGCAAAACAAGCTCTTTGTGAGGCTTTGTCTTTGGACAAACCATCATCAACTCTTTCGCCATCATCATCATCATCATTACCGACACCAGCTATCACACCACAGAACACCCCTACCTTCTCATCAGCTTTGCTAGACCGTTGTTATGATCCATCGTCTTCTTCGTCCTCTACCACAACCACAGCCACCACTACAAGCAACACCACTAATCCATACCCATCAGGGGTGTATGCGTCAAGCGCTGAGAACATCGCTCGGTTGCTTCAGGACTTCATGAAAGACACACCAAAGGCTTTAACTCTATCATCTTCATCTCCGGTTTCAGAGACCGGACCACTCGCTGCTGCAGTTTCGGAAGAAGGTGGAGAAGGGTTTGAACATTCTTTCTTCAGCTTCAATTCGATAGAAGAAACTCAAAATTTGACTCAGGAGACAAGCTTCTTCCATGGTCAAGAGATCAAGCCGGAAATAATAATGGACCAAGATCAGGGTTTAATATCACAAGGGTCTTTGTCTTTGTTGGAGAAATGGTTATTTGATGAGCAAAGCCACGACATGGTTGGTATGTCACTAGAAGGACAAGTTGCGATGTTCTAGACTTCTAGTTCTAGAACACTAGAACTCTACAAAGTGGGATCATTCAAATTGAGGGCTTAATTAGTCATGAGTTAAACAAATAATATAGAGTTATAGCCTATAATATATGTGTTTATCCTTGCATTAGGGTTTTAGAGTCTTTAGTAGCTAGCTTTTAGCTCTACAACACTCTTTTCCCCTTTTGGTGTTATAATCTTTCTCGTTTTCTATATATGTAGCAGAACGTAACACAAAGTGTTCAGCATCTTTATAAATGTAATGTGTTGCACTTTGTGGCTCATATGGTTATACAAATGTCTTCTAATGTTACTGATTATTCAAATATTTAATATCTACTTAAACACAGAAAATTCGTAATTGTAAAGCTAGGTTTAGTAAATGATACAAAACTTAATCTAATATCGATTGGTTTGATTAAGATCCCATATTTGATCAATATACTTTCATATAATTAAAAAGTTTGATTTTTGTTCAGATCAGTGTTGTATTGAAAACAGTAAAAAATGTTTCACTTATCGATCTTTAGTCCTTTTTTTTTTTTGTGTGTCATCAACGATCTTTAGTCCTTTCAAATCAATCATAATCCCGGAAGAAAAAATGCCATTAAAGATTCCACCTACTGAATTAACTCCAACATTAATACATTTAATTATTTTTGTTATTTAATATTAATTGTGTGATAAGGCAGTAAGTGATAATGCAGATTTGTAATGTAATATTATTATAATATCTTGTCAGAAATAAATATTGTAGCAATATTATATGTGAAATTGTATTTTATATATACATAAAGAAAGCAGAGTTGTCAAAATTATTTCCTCAGTTCTTCTTTTTATTATTTTTCTAAATTCTTGAAGAAGCATTTCGAATCCGTAGTAGAACAGTTTTAATGGTAATGAAAAAAAAAAAAAAAACATGTCCACATTTTTTTCATCAACAATATTTAATCCTACGGATTTGAAATATTAACAATGTTTTGGGTATAATACATATAAGGGATATTATGATGGGTTGATGTATCTTTCTCAAAACAAAACAAGCCAATGATATATATAATCCTTAATCAAACAAATTGATGTGTGAAATATAAAAAGTGTGAATACAATATGGAGGCGCACAGATATTACCAATACGTATACAATACAATACAGTACACACATACGCGTACAATTAATAAAGAAAAGGAGGCAAAAAAATCTAGTGGTTGAAACGAATTTTGAAAATTATATAACAAATAAAAAAGAGAGTAATAAATGCTAACATGTGAAGGGCTTGACTTGTGCCTGTGAAGCACAGTGAGCTATCTATCAATCTATCTCTATAGTGTTAGTATATGTTATTGTATGACTTTTTATTATTATTAGCCACCGAAAAACTCCTCTTTTTTTTATTCTGAATCTAATTAATTTCACACTCTTCAGTCCTTGACTTGTTTTTGTTTTTCTTTATCTCGGACGTTGACTTCAAAACTGGACTCATTCATTCTTCTTCTCCACATTTACATATATAATGTCAGTTTTATTTTCGGTGCACAGTGTCGTCTCTGTATATATGTAAGACTGAGTAACATCGAATCTCGAAAGTGTTCAAACTCTTTTTCATGTAAGTTTTTCCCACTGAATGGATTATTTTTTGTTTGTTTCTTTCTTTCATGCATATTATGTTAAATAATAGTAATATTCTTCTGATAACACATTTTTTCTTTCAGTCTGATGTCAAAATCCTTCCTGCTGGCATAGAAAGGAGTTCAACGAGTCGGCGACTCTTCCCCTGCTTTGCTTGGTTGGGATTAAATAGAGTTAAAGAAGACTTTTGTCAAAAACGAAATTAGAACAAAAATAGAAAGAGGAATTAAGACTTTTAAATATCTTATTTGGGCCTCTCCATAAGGGTCCACTCGGTCCATAACAAAGATTAAATTTATGCTCGGCTAGTCGACGACTACCCCCTCATTTACTATTTTGCCATTTTCTTATGTAAGTAACAAAAGAGTTGAGTTAACAAGATTAATTAAAAGCAAAAACACAAATTCAACATGCGAACAATCTTTTATTTTCGTAAGATGATAGACAAAGAAGAAACTTGTCGTGTTTTTCTTTGTGGTTTTAAGATCTCAGTTTGTGTGTTTGATGAGAGCAAGCAAAACCAGGTAACACAAACACACAAGGCTTACTACACAGACACTGAGACACACACAAATCTCATACCAGTGATTGGTAATATTATCATTGAGGCGAAGCTTCAGGTTGGTGGTGTGGATTAGATATTAGCTCAGGTGCTACAGCAAAATGTAATCCTCCTCTACGTTGTCCTCCACCGCCCCCGCCGCTGTGCAACATAAACGCTACCTCTGCAGCAGCCAGAGCAGCCGCTTCCTGATTTTCACAAAAGAAAAACATTTACAAACACGACTTCTAAGATGCATGTGTTTGTGTTTTTCTCCCAGAGATTTTTTATATTACCTGTCTTTGCCTGCGACGTTGTAATATACTAATAGCCCAAGCCATGATGTAACACGGGAGAAGAAAACCGGCGGCACGAAGCATGAAAAGCTGGCGAAAACCAAACCAAAATGTGTTAAAACAAGAAAGTAAAAAGGAGAACTATGTAATGAACTGCTTAGTAAGTGGGATTTACGTACAAAGAAGAAAGCTGATGGATCATCTTCTTCATCGTCTGAGTTGTTGTTTGAAAGGTTCAGTGCGTGTCGTAACAGTAAAAGCGCCATCAACTGCCATTTAACTGTTAATAAGTTTCTATTTCACAGTAAGTTATATTAATGAATAACGATAAATATGGACTTACAATAAGAGCAGCGGAGCGACAAAAAGCAGCTCCACTTGAGTTAGAGTCAGCGTATTCGTCATATTCCGCATCAAAGAAATGGCGCTCTGCAGCCGCCATTGCCAAAATGCGCGGGTCGTTCAGATCGATTGGAACACCATTGGCCCAATCTTCACTGTATAATAACAAGACACAAGAGCAGCATGAGTAATGCCCTTGATTGTATATGATGAGATATAGTTATGTCTTATAGAGTAATAGAGAATCTATTGAAAAAAGAAGAATTTCCAATGTTTGAGTCCAGCTACATAGATTCAGAAAGAACTTTACCCGATATCAATTACGGTTTCATCAGCAGGAGGAGGCGGTGGAGCGGTGTATCCAGGTTGATAAGACTGTTTCCATCCAGAAGAAAAAACAGATATAAACTTGGATTCCGGTAAACGAACTAATTTATCCGAAAAAATTAGCATGTAGTAAACTTGTAACCAAAAGATTATACAAAAGGCTGTTAGTGATTTGATTTACCTTGTGGCAAATTTCACAGGTTATGTCGCCTTTCTCATTACACCAACGTTGAACACACTTCCGATGTGCATACTAAAGCAAACACAAGAAAACAAATTCATGAGAACTTATCTTAAAAGGAATAATGACAATGAGATAGTAGAGTCATCAATAAAAACAATTTACCTTCAAACTGCCACTACAAGAACAAGGTGACTCGAGGTTCTTAACGGAATCTTCCTCTTGGCAAATACGACATTCAACAGATTGGATCAGCGGCTCCTCTTCGTCAGCCACATGGCGCTGTTCCGTTGCTTCTCCGTCTTCCTTGGTTTTCGTAGTAGTAGACAGGCTTGTGCTGCCTTGAGCTTTAGAACTCTCTCCAGAAGATTCAATTGTTTCGTTGGATCCTCTATCTGAATTTAAGGTTTCAGGTGTTACGAGACGGTCGGTACATGAACTCAGATGATCAGCCATCTCTTCTCTCAAACTTCTTAGCCTCCTCAATGCGTAAACAACAAAACGTTGACCTGTTAAAAGAACAAGATTAGCTCCAACAATTCAAAAGATAATTCTCATAATCATCGAAGCAAAATGACACAAACGTTTCATTTTTAAGCGAGAGTCTTCATTTCTCTGAAACCAAACATCACAATTCACAATTCAGCTCAGCCAAACAAATTCAATGGAAAAAGATTAGGATCTGAGTTAAATGTCTTGGTCTCAAAATTTCCCAATCAAATTTTCTACACACAAAACCCAAACTTGAGAATCCAATCTCAACCATGATAATGAGAGAGGTAGAGAGATAGAGATAACCATTCGATTCGTTCAAAATTTTAAGAATGAAACCCTAAAACCGCAGAAAAAAAAATTCCCAAATCCCAGAATCAAACAACGAACCCTAAAGAAACAAAATGAAATAGATCAAAAGAACCGAAATTGTGGTTTTACCTTCAAAATCGCAGGGAATGGGGAAAAGAAGCTCTCTCTCAATCAGACCGTGATTTCGGACAAATGTGATTTTCTTGTTTGGTGTTCGGTCTGAAATTTTTTTAGATAAGCAATTAAAATCTCGAACCGCGTGTAGTGTATCTGTAGAGATTTATTATACAAAAACAAAAATACACAAACCGGGGAGCTATGGAGGTTGACGGTTTGACACGGTAACGTGATAATCAGATTTTCTCAATTTTTTTTAATTTTTTTTTACTTTTGTACCTTATTTTGGTTTCTTCATTCCCTTTTTTTTTTTAATTTATTTCTTCTTATTAGATTTTAGATAACACAACCATATCTCTTACCTAAAACAATAAAAATAATTTGGTATTTTTAGAAATTTCAAAGATTGAGGTGTTTGACTGTTGATAATATGGTAAATTTGACTAGATGCACCATTTATATTATTCATTTTATTTCAAGAAGTATTATTAGTCTTCTTTTTTTTTTACACAAGGCAATAATAAAATTTGCAATAATAAGAAGTTTCATTAATTTCAAGAGATGTATATAGTTTGACTTTGACATTTTCCTCCTTGGCAAAAATTGCGATTGAACCAAAATTAAAAACGTCCAAAAAATCCAAGCCAAGGTATCCGACAGGACGAACACTCCAAAACGTTTTCTTTTAAAATTCTGTCTTTTTCGATTCCAAAGTTATTCTTGTCGTTTTTAAAATTTTTTATATAAACCATAGCATGTTTAATAACATCAAATAAGTATATTTTAACAAATTTATGATGGTAGAGTGGTTGAAAGATTATATTTTATAAATTTATGGTACCAACTATCAGATTTTTGATTTTTTCTTCTATGATTTTATTCATGTTTGCTTCGGTCTGATTATAATCCAAATTTTTATAAAACAGTAAAGGTAATTTGTAGATAACTTTGATTTTAAAGCGAAAAAAAATTAAGAGACAGGGGCAAAAAAGTCCAATAGACCGAACCGGTTCGGTTTAATCAGAAAGCGAAACCATATATATAGATAGACAACCGCTTAGCCGATTTTAGTAGGAGTCACTCACCCTAAAAGCTTAAACCCTAGAAATCGTAGAAACAGAAAGAGGAGAAGAAAAAAAGGCGGAAGCTTTACTAGTTTAACAATGGCTGAGCAACAAGAGATCATCGATTCAGTCCCAGCTGAAGCGAACCCAGACACAAAAGTTGATATGGAAGTCGAAGCCGCGGCCCCGAAAGCTGAGACGGTCGATGAGAAACGTGAGAGAGAGGAGACAGAGGAGGAAGAGAACGGAGGTGAATCGAAGAAGCAGAAGCTGGGAGATGAAGAGAAGTCAGGTCCGGTCAAACTCGGTCCGAAGGAGTTCGTTACCTCCGTGGCGATGTTCGATTACTTTGTCAAATTTTTGCACTTTTGGCCAACTGATCTCGATGTTAATAAGGTATGCATATTTTGGTTACTCTTCTTCTTTTGTCTTCTTCGCTTTTTTAATTGCAAAGTTTCAATTGCCTTACAAAAGTTCATTCATTATTTGGTTTTGGTTCCTAATCTTAGAAGTAGAAGTGGTCACCATTGTTTTGAAGCGAACAAGAGATTGGGGATAGTAATTTTGTTCTTGTGTTTATCAATGAACATAGTCGTGCTTTTTGTCAAATTTGATACAACTTTGGAAATTGGTTCTACTCTGATGATCTTTGTATATTGTTTCTCTAGATTGAGTTCGGAGTTAGAAACTTCTTTTTTGGCTTCAAATTATTGATTGTTTATAATGATTGTGGTATTGGATTATGCAGTTTGTTGAGACAACTTAGTGATTAGGTTCTTTGGCAGCTATTACTACTACTCAAAAGTTCTTGGCGACTGTGTTTTTTTATTGATTATGTGATTATGGTTTTTTCTTTGAATTAGATACTTTTGTGTCATTTAATGGTTAGAATGGAATGACATCAAATCTTTGATTGCACCGATTTGGCTTCAAGCATATAAATGATAAAGCATTACACGCTTATGTCATATTACAGCGTTGCAGTTTCTTTGGAGCTTCTATCTAACCTGGTGTACTGAATGTTGTTCTTGACTGTATATTTTCAGTATGAGCACATGGTGCTGCTAGATCTGATCAAGAAGGGCCATTCTGAGCCAGAAAAGAAGATTGGAGGAGGAATCAAAACCTTCCAAGTCAGAACCCACCCGATGTGGAAAAGCCGATGCTTCTTTCTGGTTAGGGAAGACGATACTGCAGACGATTTCAGCTTCAGGAAGTGTGTTGATCAAATCCTCCCATTGCCTGAAAACATGAAGACTCCTGGAGCTAACGGCAACGGACATGGCGGAGGTGGCCGCGGTGGTGGTGGCGGAAGAAGAGGCGGTCGCGGAGGTGGTAGAGGGGGAAGATTCAGAAGATAAATCTGCTGACTCTTGATGCCTTGGTTTCAAAAGAAAATTTTGAAAATTTCAGATTTAGTTCTGTTTCTCAAAACTTAAAAAGGAATTATGATCTTGTCGAATGCTATTGTATTTTTTTCCGAGAAAATTTGTCAGTTTATATGACCTATTATTGCTGAAGAAGAAGAAGAAGAAGAATCTTGACTCTAATTGATAACATGAGAAGAAGAAGAAAGAAAAAAACATAAGACGCTTCAATGGATTTGAATTCTACTCTATGTTTCAAAACGTTTTGACAGTCCAAGAAGAAACTCGTAACTATTCACTTAATCAGAAACGGAAACCATATCATCTAATACTGGACTAAAGTTTTTGATGTCTATATACTACTATTTAATATAACCACCAGATCCAAAAACTAAAAGCTCAAATCAAAGTCCAGATAAAACACTTTCACTTGATAGTGTTGTGTTATGTTAAAATGTAGTTCTCTTTTGAAGCTACAACAATTATTTTTCTTCTTTCTTTTTGCTCTGTTATGCCTTGTTAGATTTAGAAAGCATCTTAAGTACGGTCTAACTGCAAGGCAATCAGTTTGTGAAATCTATGATCTAACCAACGGACCCACGCAGTAGACTAGACGTTGACGTGGGAAAAGGCAAGAGTCTGGTTTAGATCTATCTTCATGTACGTTTAAATCAAATCCTATAGAGTTTGGTAAATCATACAAATGTGGCAGACTCCTTTAAAGACCTCTTTTTGGTAATAGCCAATGAGAGAGCACCTCACATATAATATATATATTACATTTTCCTACAGTAATATGAATTCATGAAACCCACAAAAAACACTTTGATTGAACAACCAAAATGAAAATGAAAATGAAAATGTTTAAATCCTCGTTGTATTTTGTATTACTTACTTAAACACAAAGGTTCATAAATGAAAAGAGAAAAAAGAGGGTTATATGTTTCTCCAGGGCAAAAAAAGGGTGGATCGTTTTCGAATGAAGGATTTTTATCCTTTGTAGCTACCAATTAAGAAATTGCACGTAAGAAAGAAGACAGCTCTGCACCAAAGCCATCCCCGCGATGCTGACATTTACCTACCCATAAAGTTTGTAAACAGTTTCTACATTGTATTAGTTTTATTGTTTTCCAAATTCAAACAAACATATAGATAGATCACTGTTCATGATATGTTTTAAATCGAATCTAATAACAGTACTATATCGTCTATATTACTCACTTTTTCTTTAAAACTTGACTTCATTACCATCTTATTTAGGGACTCTTCGTTTTTCGTATGTTATCAAGCCTTTGTTCCAAAAGTATATAAGTGAATACTAATGAGAGTCTTTTGTTTATGTGTTCAACAGAAAGTTTAGTGAAAGTTAATAAAAGAAAAAAATGAAATAAAAAATGATATTCTCAGAAAGATTGGAATCATTTTAACAAAAGTGTATAGAAAAATAAGTAAAGATTATATGCTTATATATGGGTTCGATCAATAGGGAGAAAAGTAAAATATCAGAGGCCACATAAACTTGTGGTTGAGAATGAAACGAAAATGCTGACCTGGCATCCAAATTTTACTTTTAAAAACGTATCAAAATCCCAACTCTCACAAGCTTTCCAAACCAAAAATATTTCCAATCTCACCCTTAACCCAAAACCCTCTCAAAAAAAAATCACCTGGAAGAGAAAGAAACCTACGAGAAGCAAGAAAAAAAAAACTAAAGGAAAGAAGAAATAATGCTGGAGAGTAAAGATCCAGCGATTAAGCTCTTCGGTATGAAAATTCCTTTTCCGACGGTTTTAGATGTAACCGATGAAGATGAAAAGGTAACTGTGATTACTGTTTTTGTTACATACATGTTTCGAGTAAATTATTTAGGAATTGGACTTTGAACTTATATAAATAAAAATCTTCAGTTAAATATCTGACAACTGAAGATAAACTGAAAAAAGTGCTTTCTGTTTTAAAAAGTTGTTGCTCATATTTATATCCTTAAAAGGCAAAACTCATAGGTTTTGTGTCTTCTTTTTTAAATCCGAATTTTTGATGAATTTGTTCAAACTTCTTAAAACTTCAACATCCTCTGTTTGTTGTTCTCTGTTCTAAGTGATTTGGTGAACCAGAGGTTTTCAGTTTTGTTTGATGACTTTTCATGAAACGAAATAGCAAATTCTTTTTCTCCATTTAATAATCTTTTTTTTTTTTTTTGCTTTTTTCCGTTTAATCAAATCAACAAAGGTGTTCTTTAAAAGACTTTTTCCTCCACCAAAATTTTCTCTAGAACCTTCTTCTTGAGAATCATATACTCATAGTAAAAACTCACTTCTTTGTAACATGCTTTAAAACAAATCATTCCTACTTTATTATTCATCCGTTTCTAATAATCAAATTCGATTGTCTTCCATCAGAACCAAAACGAGACGTTAACCGATCAATCGGAGAAAGACAAAACCTTAAAAAAACCGACCAAGATTCTTCCATGTCCGAGATGCAATAGCATGGAGACAAAGTTCTGTTACTACAACAACTACAACGTAAACCAACCCCGCCATTTCTGTAAAGCTTGTCAGAGATACTGGACCTCTGGTGGGACCATGAGAAGTGTTCCCGTCGGAGCTGGACGACGTAAGAGCAAGACTACCAACAACTCAACCTCATCATCTCCGCACTACCACCACGTGACCATCTCCGAAACGAATGGTCCCGTCCTTAGCTTCAGCCTTGGAGATGATCAGAAGGTCTCGAATCATATGTTCGGGAATCCAAAGCCAGCAGTGTCTAGGATAGAGAACATTAATGACGACTGCTCTAATAACACCACTTCCAACGGTTTGGATTGCTTTCCGGGAGTTTCGTGGCCGTACGCGTGGAACCCCGGTTTTTACCCGGTTTACCCTTATTGGAACGTTCCAATGTTGTCATCTCCGGTTAATAATTCTAGTCCTAATTCTACACTTGGTAAGCATTTGAGAGACGAAGAGGAGACGATGAAACAGCAGAAGAATAGATCGGTACTGGTTCCCAAGACTTTGAGAATCGATGATCCTAATGAAGCTGCAAAGAGTTCTATATGGACAACACTTGGAATCAAGAACGACGTTCTGTTCAAAGGGTTTGATTCGAAGAAAGAGGCTAAGGTTATGAACAAAGAAGAAACAGAGACTTCACTTGTTCTTTGTGCTAACCCAGCTGCGTTATCAAGATCAGTCAATTTCCACGAACAGATGTGATTGTGTATACATACGATATATACCTAAACGTATATGTCACGTATGTATAGCAATATAGATAAGGTTAACTCTGTCTTTTGTTTTTCTTCTTTCGGTCGTGGCTTACACGAGGCTTTATAGTTTTTGTACCATACACTTTTTTTAGTCTTTTAAGTTTGATTTTTGTTATAAGATTACATAACGATGAAGGAAAATTTTCCTTTTGACCTATTAGAGCTAACAGTAAGTATATATAAGAACTGTTGTAACTTGTAAGATATGAGATAGATAACTTTAGCTACTTTACACACATGAGTGGATAAGTAAAGTAAGATAAGATAATAATGCAGAAGAGAAAAAGTATATTTTGCTTGAATTTGACCTCTTATTGTGAGATAAAATATATAATCGTGTGCTGGTGCTGGTGGGCACGATAAAACATCATAAAACATAACGTTGAATATGGAAAACAAAGCAATAAATTAGAATGCATCATAGGGTATGTCAATTCTGGCCAGTGTCTTCAAAACTGTCGTTAATTTTTTTTAATGTATTTTTAATTTTTTCGTTTCTTGTTGTAAAGTTCAATAGTATAATTTTTGGATGATAAATAAATCTCCAAGATTAATTAAGAAAATTCGTTTTTGGATAATATGTTGACCAACCAAATGAACTAATGTACTTTATCAAATACTTTATCTGATAGAAACATGGTATAAGATTCTTTTTATAAGATCAAAACAAGGATTTAACAAAACCAAAAAAAAATGAAAAAAAAAACTGTCTCTTCCATAGTCGAGATGGTCAGAAATTCAGAATATAATCATTTGTTTCCTTGTTTTTATTTCCTCCTTTATGAAATACTTGTTGTGTGAAAATGATGTATCACATTTGTGTACCCAAATTTATTTCTGAACTTTGGTCTGTGTGTGTCTGATAGCAACTTAGATATTTTTTGGACAGCTCAATTAATATTAGCCACAAATGTGATTTATCCTAAACCATTTTTTATTCCTTTTAATAATTCTTAATAATGTGGGACAATAAATAGTATCTTTTTTCTTCGCTGAAAGTAAAAGCACGACACGTTGCTTTTTTTTTCTTTATACTACTATCACTTTGATATTTTAGTCAGTATTATCTTTCGCAAAAAAATACCTACATACATAAAATATGTTATAATACATGGTCACACATCTGAAGTTTAAAAATGTATCTCTAACTACACAAAGTATATGTATTGCATGCCCACATATATGAACTATATGTAGTCATGTCGCCAACATCACGAACATTTTTTCCGGTACACTTTTGGCCGGAATCCGGCGTTGACCCGTTTGACCGGCATTGACCAACATAAATATTCAAAAAAAGATCTTTTTAGGTTTTTATTATTTTTTAAAAATATGTTTTTGAATCATTTATAATATTGTATAATTAAGAAAATATATACAATTTTTAATATAAAAATATTTTGTATATATATATTCAATGCATTGATTTTTATAATTAGTTAGTTTCGATAATTCAAAGCTAAACTAAAAAAAAAAGCAATTAGGAAAAATAATAATAAACAGAAAAATTTCCTATTTTAAAAAATATTCGGACATGAGTATCATTTGGTTTAATATTTGAATATTTAATATATAATATGTGAATTTTAAATATTAAAGCATTAGAATCAAACCAATTATGTGTGAGTTTTATTCTACTAGTTATAAAAATTGTTAGATCTTCTATCTTATAAATATTTAAAAGAAACATTGTGATTTTTTATTTATTTTAAGTTTTATTTTTTATTATTATTTTACCTAATTGGTTTTTTTATTTTAGTTTAGTTTTGAAATTATCGAAACTAACTAATTATAAAAATCAATGCATTGAATATATATACAAAATATTTTTATATTGAATATTGTATATATATATTTTAATTTACAATATTATAAATGATTCAATAACATAATTTCTAAATATTAAAAAACTAATTTTTTTTTTGAATATTTATGTTGGTCAACGCCGGTAAAACTGGTCAACGCTGGATTCCGGCGAAAAGTGTACCGAAAAAAATGTTCGTGATGTTGGCGACATGACTACATATAGTTCGTATATGTGGGCATGTAATACATATAGTTTATGTAGTTAGAGATACATTTTTAAACTCCGGATGTGTAGCCATGTATTGTAGCATATTTCATGTAGATAGGTATCTTTTTTCCTTATCTTTCCGACCCAAAAATATTATATATCACAAGTCGGGAGCTTCTCAATAGATGATAGATGACGACCATGCATTTTTCTATTTGCCTTTTTTCCTTCATATCATATGGAATAAAATAAGAATGCCGATATGAATACTCTCATCAATCATCGGATTTGAGAATTAACCCTCCACTAGTGATTAGTCCACCATGTTTCAAAAAAATACTTCACCATGGTGTTTCACTAGAGTATATATTTTGCTTTTAACAATCTTAACAAAAGCTTTAACAAGCAGAAGACTCTTAAATATAGTTTCAATCTAGCCTTTTCCAGAACCGATATGCATAGATAGCTTTGTAACCAAATTAGCCCCATTTTCTTAATTAATTCATTTTTAATTACATGTCTTGCTACATCTAATGTCACACAAGTTTCTTTAAAGAAAAAAGGTTTCTTTATAACCATTAACCAAGTTAGACCAATTTTTCTGGTTACGTAAGGTTTTTCAATGCAAAAAGGAAAAAAAAAAAAAACTCAAAACTCGAGTGGATTCAACAGAGACTTCATCGTTAAAGAGAAAAAGAGTTTGATCGCATATTAAACAAACAAAAAAAGTGAAATAAAATTGGAAGACAAAGTTGAAAAAGGAAAAGTCTCTCACTTAGAAAGAAAGTGAATAAAAAGGAAAACTTTGGGTGAGTCGACTTCCACACGAATGGCTTCCTCTAAGAATATGACACGTGTTATTTTAATCCCACCCACTTCGACGATCGGACAGACATCTCCTCCGTGTAAAAAACACAAACACGAGAAAAAGAGACTAAAGACTACTTTTAGTCTTTTTTTGCCATAATAAATTAAAAGTAATTCGTTCTTAAAAGTAATCGATACAATTTTGAATTTTTAATCTTTTAGTAGGATTGATGTTCAAATATAACTCGTTAAGCAAGAAAAATATGTTATCTTTATGTAAGTGATTAGTTGATTAGTGACCGATCACCAAGTATTAGCAGTTATCCTACATAAGATAATAATGATTAGCAAACTATGACAATACGTATGAATTTAATTTATAGACTAATAACCGATAATAGATTTATTTAGCACTTCTTTCTATATAAAAGACTACAACGTGTTTTGTTTGTGTTTGAAAAAGATAAAGACAGGAAAGAGTGAAAAGAGAAGCAAAAGAGAGCCACCATCCCCTTCTTTAACGGGGGGAAGAACAGAAATGAAAAGAGAAACCAAATCTCAAAATTACATTTGTGCATTGAGCATGCAGTAGATAATTAATTGGATATTAACATACAAATCTCAAAATGAGTCTATAAGTTATATATAGACTATGATTATGACTATATATATCACATAGCTAGTAACTTGCAGAGGTATATGAATCTTCATGTCCAAATTAAAGTTGATTATGATACAGAGACTCTGCTTCTTCCAAAAGCATTTGTTAAAAACTTGTTACTCTAAACTTTACTACTCACGAGTCAGTACAGTACTCATATACTTGATGGTCACTTTCTATTAGCTAAATGTACATGGGGTAAACTCTTTGCTTAACTAGATTAGATTTCAGAAACCGTTGCTTCCAGTTGACACTTTTTTCACACCCGCCATGACTCACTCGATATGTGAATCTTGGAAAACAAAAGAACCCTAAATACGATGATATAGATAAGGAGACGGAGATATTTCAACTTCTTGCAAACTGAGTTTACGGATGCCCATAGCTTAAGGCCCATGTTAAAGTGAATAGTCTATTAATTTGGTTATATAAATTATAATTAGACCAAGTTGACCGGTACTGGTTTGACTAATTGTTTTGTTACGTTGGAAAACAGTCGTACCGGCGACAATGGTTAATTATGATCCTCTGGCTCTAGCAGAGGACTCTAAGAAGTATGGTTCGTTGGAAAAAAAAAGAATCAAAAATCAATCAAGAAGACGTTCTTTCATGTTTTAATAATGACTTTATATACCACAAATGTGAAAAAGATCAATGATCATAAGAAAAGAGAATGTGAAGATGGAATTACATTTTGAAGTGAATGATGATGTGTGAAACTCACATCCCTAGTCAATTTAAATCTCACCATCCCAAAGTTGTTGGATGGATTTGTAAGGGCTTGTGGTTTGGTTAACAAGGAACTCTCCTCTCATGAGCTTCCATTCCTCCAAATGGTCAATGAGTGACAAGTCTTGATCATCCAATTTAATCTCTAAGGCTCTCTTGTTCTCTATCATTCTTGCTCCATTAAAGCTCTTCACTATCACACTTGCCCCTTTTGACATTCCCCATCTTAGAGCCACCTTCATTTATTTTTTTATATATATAAATAAAGTATTAGCTATAAGTCATCCAAGTCTCCTAATCAACAAAAGAAGAATGGACTCAGTTTCTGGAGTCACCTGAGCAGGAGTGGCATTATGCTTAAGAGCAATGGATTTGATGATAGGATGTTCAATCACAGCCGTTGATCCCCAAATATTCCCTGGCCCACCAATTGGGGAATATCCACTTACATGGATATTGTTCTCTTCACACACTTCTCTTAGCTTTCTTTGTCTCCACAGAGGATGCATCTCCACCTATACAAATTTTATATGCACATATTTAGTTTCTTGATTTTTCCCAAACAAGAAATCTTGATAGTGATTAATGTTGAATCCAAACCTGGTTAACGGAAGGAGGGACAGAAGCGAAATCGAGGAGATCATAGATCTTCTTAGAAGAGAAGTTACTAACACCAATAGATCTACACAAACCCATCTCCAAGCATCTCTCCATGCTTTGCCAAGTTTCTTCAATCCCTAAATCTTTCTCAAACTCATCTTCCTTTGGTATTGGCTCACTCACTCCTGGCTTTAGCTTTATTGGCCAATGCACCAAGTAATTGTCTAGATACTCTAGACCCATTGTCCTATATAATTCATAAGAAAATTTGATCATGAGATATCAATCTTTATACGGTAATTAAGTTAGAGTTTGTGGAAAGAAGCTTACTTGAGAGTTTGTATGAGGGCAGAGATAGGGTCGTGGTGATCACTAGACCATAACTTGGAAGTGACAAAGATATCGTCTCTCTGGACAGTTCCATAGGAGATAGCTTGTCCAAGTGCAGTGCCTAGAGCTTCTTCTGATCCATATATCTTTGCTGTGTCGAAATGTCTGTAGCCAATCTGTTTTCATTCCAATGAAAAATCATATGAGAATGGTGTAGAAATGATATAAAAAAAAAAGACTATATTATAAGATCATTTGATGATAAAATTTATATTTTGTGTTATATATAATCAAAGTAAAAACATGAAAATGAACCTTGATAGCTTGATGAACGGCTGAGATGGTGCTCTCTCGATCTTTTTGAGGACAGTAAGTTCCCATTCCAAGCAGTGGAATCGTCTTCCCACACCTGAGACGTGCCATGTCACTCCTCATCTTTCTCTGTTTCTTCTCTCTCTCCAATCTTCTTAGTGAGTTTCTTCTTACTCTCTCTGTTGCGTCTATGATATGTTTATATAGGCCATGAAAAGGTCAACGAGCTTGACTTTTTTTCGTTTCTTTATTAGACCAATTAATCACAACATCAAAATACTATGGAGTATGTAGAAATATATATGACCTATTTATGGAATATGATGATAGTTAATGTTTTTAGAAAAAAAAAGTACTATTTGGAAATATATAATATAAGGTTAGCTAGGAATGTGGAGGTATCGAAAAGCACGAGAGTTCCCCATGTCTTGTGGGATTTTCTTAGCCTACCCAAATCCTCATCTCTCAAACCTCAAGATGAATTATCTCTTCTCTCAATAAATTTCCTCATTAGTGTTTTGAGTGTTTCCAAAATGGTTGCTCTTTGCATTTTTATTTTGCAACTTGATCATATATATATTCCAGTTTATTTTGTTGTCAACTGTTTAAAGAATCTTAATTTACTCATCTAACTTTGAGTTGAAGCATTACTGTCCGTAATAAATGACAACTACCAAGTTATAGCTCTAAAGGTTAAACTTTACATTTTCCTAGTGTCACAAAATATCATGCATGGTTGTTATATATGATATTAGCTCCACAAAACGGTTTGTATTGTTATTGATGATAAATTAACAATCAAATATATATACATGATGATCACATCACATACACTGCGAATATTATGATTCAGCAGGAATAGAGTATTGTTTTTGTAGTATGAATGAATAATATATTATTAGAATCACATCCACATTCGAAGAGGCGTTTCATAGGATTAAACTATATATTATCAAAGTATCAGTTTTAATAATTGGATCATATAATTAATAAGATATGTTAGAAAGGGCGGTTTGACATACGATTACTTGTCAATGATTTGATTTGAATACAAAATTTTCAAAGAGAGTGGAAGTCAAATCGGAATGCGATTGCATGCAATAGAGACCGTTGGCTAGCTTACTAACCAAATTACATATGAAATTAAGGCGTTGACAATATTAAAATTATAGCTTGTCTCTAATCTCTTGAGAGGATAATAAAACTTTATGATGATTTAACATAAATAAAAAATTAAATGTAATGTGTTGGTTCATGTAGTATTTTACAACATAAGACAGTCATGTTCCTGCTATTCTAGTGCACCGCCAAAAGATTTCACAAATCTCTTTTCCATGTGGTTTATTATTTTCTTAGTCAAATTGTAAACTAGAATTAAATGTCAACTACCGCTTACTCCTACTTTATTTTTAATAGTATTTTCTCATCTATGTTTTGACCTCTCACATTATATAAATTTCGATAAGTTGTTTTCTAATTTCTGTTAAACGTTTCTTCTCCTACCATTGTCATGAACTGATTATATATTTATTTGTCTATCACCCTCTTCGTGCATGATTCATGCTACAAGTTGAAAAATCAAAAACTGTAACAAGTTAGATCAAATGTATCTTTCCGTTGGTCGTTATTAAATTTATGGGGGGTTGAAACATAAACATCATCAGCATGCAAGACTAAAATGTATTTTGATAGTTTGAATTCCGAATCTTTTACATAAAAGTGACTATTCTTTTTTTATTTGATTTTTCTTCTCTCTAAAACTAAACTAATGTATGTTGAAAACTAATTGTACATTTAAAATTATTATTGTTTTGGTACCGAACTTGTTCACCTTGGAATTCGTTGTTGTATTGGCATCTCTTATCTATTCTTGTTATCGGTACCTTTATTATAAATATAACAACATAAATTTTAAGGAAAAAAAATATTATTGTTATGTGATGATAATAATTATTATTCGGCCTTGGATAGAGCAATAATAATTTCTATGTACAATTAGTTTTCAACATACATTTGTTTAATGTATAACTAATATTTATCTCAAAATATTTTTATTGATTGGCAATTGGCATCCCTGCATTTAAACTATCAATGTATTATTGACTTTCTTATCTTGTATTAGTAACGCATGCAAGCACTTCAACAGTATATCATTGACGAAATCCCTAAACAAAACATTTTAATTAGTACTGAAAATCTGTTGACGCTTGCCTTTATTGTGATCATTTGTAAATATTACTATTTCTCCTTTGCTCGCTATGGGCGTCAGTAGAGCAACGTCGTGAGCTCAAGCAATCGTCTTGACTGCATATATGGCGGCAACCCTTGTCCGGATTATCATGAAGATCTCAAAGCACTCAAAAAAAGCACTTGACATGTCCAAGTGTAACCATATTAGAACCATCTTCACCACTATTGAGAATGACCCACAGATTTTCTTATGTTGCATGCATTAACTATTAATTTAATTAGCTTCATTGATAACCCAACCCAAATTATTATTTTTTTGTTTTGATTTTTTGGTCTTAGGTCTTCAATTTTCTTCATTTTTTTTTGCTAAATATATATATTTTCTTATCTCCTCCTATATATTATGAAAAACTGTTTTTATTTAGCACTCTACGGTCATATTCTACACAAAGATCTTGATTTTCAATGCAAAGAGAATGCTAGACGGAAACGACCAAATGCTTCAGGTAAGCATTTTAGCTTTAAAATATATAGAGACATACAAATTATAAAATTAAGCTATGAAATTATAAATGGGATTGCAAATCTGCATAGTGATAGATGTTGTTTGGAGTACATTGATCTAATGACGTATTAGCATATCACTTGTTCTGCTTTGTTACTGTCCTCTGGACTGTAGAAACTCCATCAACAAACTTTGTCCGGAAAAGAACATTGGCGTTGTTGAACATTCCTTCTTTCAGCGAGACCACGATAAACTGTTAAGAAATTTGAGACCAAAATTGGATTAAGTAAAACACACATAAGATTATATTAGTAAAGCTTGCAAAAAGAGATTTAGACCTGCGAGTGAGGGAAATGAGCCTTTATCATTCGTCCTATGTTCTGTGTGTGACTGAGATCAAGAGCTGCATCCACCTGAATAGATCAAAATCGTGAGTATTTATCTCTTACTGATTGTTGGTATTGAAAACCAGTGTTCCACATCAGAAATATGAACAAATCCTTTAGATCTTCTATGGTAATTTGAAATATCTATTGGGAACTGAGAAATCTGAAATTGTAAAGGAGATATGTACCTCATCTAATATATAAAGAGGAGCCGGTTTGAAGAGAAGCAATGCCAATATTAGTGATAGCGCAAGAAGTGATCTTTGCCCTCCACTGAGTTCTGATAAAGACTGCTTCCAAACTTTCCCAAAGGCAACACGCACCTCAAGACCATCAAGGAAGCTACCGCCTTCAGGAGGTTCTAGTTTTGCCATGGTGCCAGGTAACAGAGTTGAAAAGATTGAACCAAAATCCCTAAAAACGAAGGTTTTGACAAAGGTTAATATCATATTTTCCTTTCAGACATGGAGGAACGAGATCATGATCCTAAGAGCAAAGATAAACTCATTGTTGGAGAAAAGAAAGATACTCACTGGTTAACTTTAACCCACGTAACTTTCAGGGTTTCTTTTTTCTTCTCATCAAGCTCCTCAATCACTTTCGTGATTTTTGATTTGTCATTCTAAGAAAAAACCAAAGAAAATTGCATTAGTGATGGCACACGAAGCTATTGAAATACATTGGAAAGGCCCTCTGCCCTCTGTAACTGACCTCGATAGTATTTTTCTTCGATATCAGAGCATTGTATTCATCTTCTGCTTTCTCAAACATAGCCATAACCTTCTTGTTCACTCTTTTTTCCAAGCTTCATGAGGGAAATAAATAACCAAGAAAAGAAGAAGAATGCATGTTATCTTAATATTGCACTCCAAGAATGTAAAGACAATATAGGTTGCACAAAGATAAATGTTAATCCTCATACACATACCCTGATTGATCTGCCTGGAGCTTTTCAAGTTTTTCTCTGGCTACATACGGATCACAAGATTCAAAATCATAATCAGTCCCTCCTTTTCCAAAAAGTTGCTTTTCAGATGCTATCCATGTATGCTTTTCAACAAGTTTGTCTACCTTCACGGAACAATCCTTGTGATCCGTCTCCATTCTTACAACCTATACACAAATTGGAAGAGACAGTTGTCACGAAAAGTACATTCCTTGACATGCACAAATTTCAGAAAGTACTCAATTTCTCCAATTTTATATCACAATCAAGTTACAAGAAAGTCTTAATTCTTTATATCCAGTTCCAGTTCACTCACCATCCCAAACAGATGTATGTTACCCATTAAAACGTTTGAACTTTGATGCAATTACTGAACTTTCAAAATTTTAAAGAAACCCAAGGCGGAAACTCTTAATAGGCAAGACTAGTCAATACGACAGATAACATTTTCATACAGAGTGCAAGAGCAACAAAATCAGACTGGTGGTAAGAAAGAAACAAGCATGGCTGCTTTGCAAAATCTAGAAACAGCAAAAGACAGGAACAGAATGTACCTCATTTTCCAATTTCTTTCTCTCAAGCTTCATGTCACTAAGCTTTTGCAGACACTTTTCCTGGTCAGTGACAAAACCACTTATCTGGCTATCACATTCCTTCATCTTTGCATGTATCAACTTGAGCTCAGCAAGAGACTCGTCATGAATCTTCTGTAAGGCATCAACCTGCAGAGGAATCATTTATTAATATGACATATTTCTTCCTTTTCAACAACTTTCACCAAGAGTGGAAAAAAATACAGTCACCTTGGCTCTCTGCCCGTCTACTTCCGAAGTCAGAGTGCTAATTTGGGTTTTCAGTGAAGCTAACTGGCTCTCCAAGGACGACTGTTCTTGCAGCATTGCTTCTTCCTCCATCACAAGCTTCTCCTTTTCATTTTCATGACTCTATGAGCATGACGAACCAGAGAAAATGTTTCAGTGAATTCAAAAATGGCAATGTTTCCATGATAATACTGGATAAGCCAGGACAATAAAAATAAAACGGATTCATGAAGTTTAACGACGTGTGAATAATTGACCAAAACATCTAGAATACCTTTAAATCTTTGGAAGCAGCCTGCATTTGAGATTTGATGGTCTTAATAGTTTTTTCCAAGCCCTTGAGTCTTCCTTCTCTGTTTTTATCATGGTCTTTGATGGAATTCTCTAGTTTGGAAACAGCATCAACACAATTTTTGTAAGCAAGTTCCTTTGCTTTGATTTGGGATCTCGCTTCTTCAAGCTCTTCTTCAAGTTTTTTTACTGCTTCACCAAGCTGTATATACGACAAGTGAGGGAAAGTATAAACCCATGTGCTTCAAGTACCAAAGAAAAACCCAACGAAACTAACAATTTAGCTTAAAAGATATAGATAGAAGATGGAGATATAAACCTTGTGATGCTCATTCTGTTCAGCCCTCTTCAAAAAAAGGGATAAATCATACGTTTTTAGCTCCAACTGTGCATTAACATCTGTAAATTTCTTTTGAAGAGGCTGAAGCTCTCTGATCTGTGATGTCAAAATAAACCAGCAGTTTACGTTTAAAATACTAAAAGCACTTTATTACTCTGTGGCATGACGAGCCTAAAGAGAGCAAATAGACCATTACTACGTTACTGCCTTATCAGTTTCTTAGTAATTTCGAAATATGGCTAGCATCTGTTAAGTTCCAAAGTATAGACTTATAGCTTACGAATAGCTTAAGGAGGTTTACCTGCGCTTCAATGTCAGCCAACCTTTTTTGGTGTCCTTGTAAATTTGATTCAGCTTCTGCCAGCTCATGAAGTTGTCTGAGGAGATCACCTCCACCCCTAAGGCAAAGGAATAAATATGACCAAAAAACTTTTATTTTTAAGTTTTAGGCATTTCTGAATCATATGGGTAAAAAATCAAGGACATGACTCTAACTAGAAATTTAAGCATTCAAAAAAGAAGACATACTTGCGACTCCCACCAGTAAGAAGACCACTTGGCTGGAAAATATCACCTTCAAGTGTGACACTTGGAGTCCGAATATCCCGATTGAAAGCAACCTGCAAAAGAAGCAATGCGGGGAACATCAAAGGCTGAATTCTAGAGGCAAAATCAATAAATTTAATATCAGGAAGACATTGGGAATAAAATCATGGTAGATGTACCCAAAAAATTGAGAAAACTTTATAGATTATCAGATGCGATCCATCAAGAGTTACTAAAAAGAAGCTTAGACAGTGAAAGAAATGTGCATACCACATATTCTACGTATAGTCATATATAAGTTGACATCATCTTACAAGAAAAAATGGCTTAACGCTGCCCACAAATAATTAATACTAAATGCTTGGGAAATACTTACTTCCTTTGCTGCATCAGTAGTTTTGCATACAAAAGTGGAGCCAAAAACGTACTCCATAGCATTCTGCAAAAGACATAATTCACAAGAATATGAATTTAAACTCGAAGATCCAACACTTAAAACATGCATGAGATAAATATAATCAACGATAGAGGATTATGTATTCTTGATAACTTGAAAAATAGAAGATCACTACAATATGCAGGTGGGTACCTTTAATTCATCACTATAACCGACTAAGGAAAGTGCCAGTTCAGCATTATCTTTTCCTACCTGAAATATAATATAAAATTAGCAAAGAAAATGACCAAAAGAAAAAAAAGAGATTAATTTGAAAGTACCAAACAATATAACCACATACCAATCTAGCAGTTGCTTGCTGCACTCTAGGCTGAACAACGTAGGATTGGATTTTGTTGAGAGGTATAATTGTAACTCTTCTCCTGAGAGCACCGTTCTGAAGGAGCTGTTTTCCAGTATCTTCTGAGTCTACAACAACATTATACAACTTTCCACCAGCAGTAACCTGAAAATAAGAAGCAATAACTTCAGGCAATTGGAATCCAACAATGAGTACTGTGAAATGATCAGATATATAGTCTACCTCCAACGCTGTCATTGAGGACCTATCTTTTACTTTTATTAGTTTTGCGACCACACCCTTCACCTTGGATCGGTCAAAGTTCCTCACAGGATCGCGGTATGTAAACTGAACATTTGCTAATTGAGCTGATAACCCACGCACTTTATCTTCCAGCCTTTGTACAACTTCAAGTTCGGCTCCGCGGTCCTATACAGTTATTTTAGTCATAGAAGTATACTTAAGTAGAAGTAGACCAAATCAACAAAATGACCATGCTAACCTTTTCCAAAGCTTCCATTTGACCCTCATTATAAGGAATAGATTCAAGAGTCTTTTTTACACGTTCCACATCATTTTTCCTAGCTCCAAGTTCATTCTCCACTTCAACGGCTTCTTCACGTTTGGACATTAATTGAGACTTTCTCTCATTTAGCTCCTTTTCACAGTGTTCTATTTTGGTTTTCAGCTGTTTCAATTCTGTTCCAGCTGTCCCAACAGCAATCTTTGCATCCCGTAGTTGATCTTCTAAACATTTCTCTTCATCTCCACTACTCTTACCAGCTAGTACGCCCTAATAATCAAGGGACATAAACCCGATTAACATAAGAAAAGTAGGTATTATTTGGCACGGAATAGAGCTACATTTTTTAGTGGTACTACCTGGTGTTCCCTTTCAGACTCTTCCAATGTGGTGGAGAGTTCCTGGACTCTTTGTTTTAGATCTGCCGCTCCTTCCTCAGACTTCTTCACAGCAGCAGCTCTCTCTTTCACGGATTTCTTTAAATCTTCAATATTGTGAAGCATCTGTCAAAACCAAGTAGGAAGTTATATACACCCGAAATAGAGGAGAATCTATAACATTTCTGGCAACAGAAAACAATTTTGTCCAGTCTCTAACCTTTTCAGCATTCTCTTTTTCTCCCAAAAGGGTGTCCTCCTTGTTATTAAGTTTAGATGACTCGCGTGTCATTTCTTGAGACAGTGAATCCACTTTTTCTGACAGAGTTTTTACTTCTCCCCCCATGCTGGCTTCCTTTGCCCGAGTCAGAACTTTTATTTGTTTCTCAATTTCCTGTATTTCTCCCTGTGTCTTTTCTGTTTCCTCGTCGATCTTAGTGAGTTTGGTCTTCATTTCTCCAACACCGAGAACTGCATTGTCTCTAATCTTCTCTGCTTGAACATATTCAAAGGCGATACAGAATCTCCTTAGCCGATCTAGTTCTGCGTTACCATTAGCCCACTGCATGTATTGTGATTTTTCTTTCCTCAACTTCTCCAGAGCCGGCAATATTTCATGATCAAGGAGCTTATTAATCTCATCAACCTTGGTTTGCTTTTTTTCAAGAGTTTTAAGTGCAGCTTCTTTCTTGTTTTCATACATTCTTGTTCCAGCAGCTTCTTCAAGCATGGATAAGATCTCCGGAGGTTTCATATTTAAGACTTTGGTGATACGCCCTTGCATAATGAGAAAGTGTGGATTGTTGACATTAAGCTGCACCGAGTGGAAGAGATTCTGAACTTGACTTGGTTGTGCAAGCTTCCCATTTATCAAATACTTGTTCCGACCACCAACTACAATCTTTAACACCAAAAGATACAAAAGGAAATGGTCACAGTGAGCAAAAGAGCCATTTCATCATAACCTTTATAGCATAATTTAAGAAGCTAAACTCAAAATCCCTAGCTTTATTCTTATCCGTCACAAATTTTGCTATCTCGATCCCAATCTGTAATCCTAACAAAAAAACAGACATAGTTTTCGGCAAAGAGATTCAAAATTCCAAATCAAAGTCTCAAATTTTGACAAACCCATTAATCGATAACTCAACGCATCAGTAATTGTAAAGGGAGAGCTGCTGAAACGATAAGTAGAAGGAAAGAGAAACAAAGAACCCACCTGTCTAGTGACAGTAATCTCGGGATGTTCCTCATAGCCGAGAGGGCTCCTGTTTCTCTCGGAATTGTCAAATGTAACCGACACAGTCGCTTTGGTAATCCCAGCTTGTCCTTGCTTATAAACGAGCTCCTGCAGGTTAGCAGCTCGAACCTGCTGGAGATTAGTGATACCCAGAACGAAACAGATGGAATCGAGGATGTTGGATTTGCCCGACCCATTCAGACCCGTTATCGCGTTGAAATGTGGATCGAAACCAGACACCACCGTCCTCGTCGCATAAGATTTGAAACCCTCCAAGCATATCTCTTTTATATGCATCTTCCTTCTTCTTCCCCCAGATTCCCACTTACAGAACAGCAAATTAAAACCCTAGAGAGAAAGCGAGTACAGTAGCTAAATCGGAAACCCAGAAAGCGGATTACGAAATTGGAATCTAAAGTCGAAGGTTCATGCAATTGAAAGCGTCGCAAGAGAAGCCGAAGACGAATCTGAAGTCAAATTTTGCTTTTTTGTGTTTGGGTAGAAGATAATTTACTAGTCGATTTAGGATTTTGAAATCGAGGGCATTTGGATTAGGGAACGAAGGGAGCGGGAAACTGAAATATGGAAGCAGTTCCGAAACCTTCCAGACCATTCAGAAGGTCATCAATAGTCTTCTTTACAGACCAAAACACCCACAAAATACAATGGTTCATTCCTAGTTTGATAATAATAAGATTAATGCATGCCTTTATACTTGTTAATACAGCAGAGATATCATGTTGGACATGGAGCTGATCCATACAACTGACGATATCGTCGAGGGAGCAAAACTAATAAGTGCCGACGTGGAGAGAAACTCTTCAAGTTTAGCCTGATGAGTTGACCAATTCCTCTACCACATAATAATAGGGCCACGTAATTTTGCACAGTTACACAACACGTACGTGTAAATTTCACATAAACCGTCGCCACACCCACTACGAGAAGTTGTTTTATTTAAAAACCTTTCGAATAATGGGAGAAAAGCAAAATGGTTAAGAAAAGGATGAAGAAGACAACGCCGGCAAAAACAAACACAACCTTGGAGAAGAAACTCGAAGAACTTGAGCTTTTGTTAGAAGAAATCGGTTCTGGCAATGGTGATCCTAACGCATACCGGGAATTCGAACTCCGGTTTCTTTTCACGCATAAGCTTTTAATGGCGGAGATGTCGTCGGTTAAGGAAGGTGAAGAAGAAGGAGAAGAGATGCTGAAACTTCGTTGCATGGCCAAGAAGTTAACCGGACTTAAAGAGGCTGTCAAGCAATTGACTGGTCAAATCAACGAACCGGACATGCAGAGTTTGGAGAGTGGTCGTGGTGGTGGTGTTGTCAATGTTGATGATGATGAGACCGGTTTGGTTCGCTCGTTGGTTGAATCGTTACATGAAGAACATCAAGATCCATCACTAGAGGAGAAGTTTGCGAGGATAAAAACCGAGAGGATGAAGAAAAAGCGGTTTAGGGGTTTGGTTAGTTTTGGTATAGTTGGTTTCGTTGCGAGTATGGTAAGTTTCTATGGATATCTTCGTGATCAGATGAACGAGGGAACCATGTTCCTCACTCCCACTTAATTTTCGTAACCATGGTCCATTGATTATGATGGGCATAGTTAGATAAATCAACAATGATTACTATGTAATTTTCAGTAGATTTGGGCTTTCTATAGGATGATTTTGGTTTTTTGTATGTTTCGAGTCTCTTTGGCACTTTATGTTACACAGTGAGAAACTCGAATTCAAAAAATAACGTAAGATTGTTTGGTGTGGCTCACGTGGGGGAGGAACAAGGACCCACGTGCCATCTTTTACCAGGTTGTAATCCCACCGAAAGATTCTCTTGTCGACGTTAATAGTTCACACGTTTCAGTGTCAATTTCGTCTTTTTTTCTCTTAACACACGGTTATCGTCATCTATTCATCTAACCGGATTGGTTTAGCCATAGCAAATCCAATTTATACGTCGAATAAAGAATGTTCCGAACCAAATTATCACGCAATTAATGAAATTAAATCTTTACTAGTAGTCAATTAAATTGCTAAATATAGTAAGGTTAGCTGTAAAATGGCATGGAAATGACCAAACCGGAATTACCAATTCGTAAATGTCAAATTCACCCTAAAGCCTAAAGACCCACAGTTTCTGACCGGTCTTAGCTTCTTTTGTCAATCTCATCGTTAAACTCAAGGACTTGTCTTCTTCCTCTTCTCCTTTCTTAAAACTTTAATGAAATTGTCAAAAGAAATTAAAAGCTTCATATATTCGTAAGTCCATCATCATCATCATTCATCAGTACCAATCCAAAAGAGCCTTTATTATTACACTGTCAAAGCTTATTTTTAACTCGTGAGCTGATTCGCTGAGTTCCACAAACTCCCGCAGACACTTAAACAAAAACCATGAGTTGGTTCCATAGACTCGATCTCATCGACCCGTACACGTGTTCTCCACTCCTCCTCCGAGAAACCTCCATTGTTGAACCTTCATCATTGTTTTTAGGGTTCCCTTCCTTCATCGACGACGATGTTGAAGATCTGTTCGGCTTTTCATCACCTAGTCCACTCGATCTGTTCGAACCCGTGACGGATCTGGTTCAGATTGAGAAATCTGGGTCGTCTTGCAAGTACAAGGTGATACGTCGGAGGCTGGAGCCGGAGTATCCTCTCAAGTATCTTTGTGACCGTGTTTCTGATTTGGAATCCAAGTTTGATAGACTTGTTGGTCCTAAGAGCCGTGATTGTGATAGGAAGTATACATTGACGAAAGAGATCAAGGGGAGTGGTGAGAGGAAGTATAAATGGGAAGCGGAGGTTCAAGGACCGCCGGGGAGGAAGTACAAGGTGGAAGCAGAGATGGAGGGGGAGACGGAGACCAAGTACAAGTGGGAAGCTGAGATTGAAGGCCCGGGAGAGAGGAAGTACAAATGGACGACTGAGATCAAAGGAGGGAAGAAGGATGAGGAAGGCTTAAAGCTAGTTGCTTTGAAGAAGGAGAAGGCTAAGGCGAAAGCGAAAGCTATTGCTGCTGCTGCTGAAGCGGAGGAGATGAAGAAGAAGACGAAGAAGAAGAAAAGTTACAACTGGACGACGGAGGTGAAGAGTGAGAGAGAGAATGGAGAGGTTTCGCATACTTACATCATCAAGGCTTCTACTGGAAGCGAGAAAAAGAAACATGAGGACAAGGAGAAGAAGGAGAAGAAGAGCAAGAAGAAGGAGAAAACTCGTGTTGTAGCGATTGAGGAGGAGGAAGAAGTAGAAGATGAGTCGCAAGAACATGGAGCTATCGTTCTCAGGAAGGTAAACTGAGTATATTTTTTTACTCTGTTTCAGTCATTGTCATGAAGTTGGTTGAGACCAGTTGTTTAATTTTGATAGCGATAGGCATGATCTTGAACTGATGTTGTGTTTGGTGTCTTCAAAAGTTATGTGTTTGAGTGGTGGTAATAATGTTAGCGAAACAGAGTTTCATTTGTAGACTTAGTGAATTAATCCTTTGGATGTCATCTGTACCAGAAGTTTGGCCTACTCACTATGTTGTTTCTGTGTTGTTATAAAGGCGTTTGCCAGGAGAAATGGAGCTGTTAGGACTAAGAAGGGGAAGAATAAGGAAATGCCACCTGACTATGCGGCTGTGATGATCCAGAGGGCCTTCAAAGCTTATTTGGTTCGTCGTTCAAAATCATTGCGTACTCTTCGTGATCTAGCTATTGCAAAGACTAAACTGAAGGAGCTGAGAGCTTCATTCCACAACTTCAGTTACCGTCGCCTGATTGCTCATGATGCAGAGGAGCGCCAGAAATTCTCAGAAAAGATCATTGTACTTCTCCTCACTGTTGATGCCATAGAGGTATGTCATAGTCTCAGTCTGGTTAATTGCACTCTTAAAAACATGCTCTCCAATGGGATAAGTTTGGAGACCTTACCGTATGTCTTTGGTTTTGCAAATCATATAACATTGGGTTAAGCTAGAAAGGTTTTAACTTTAAGGCATTAAGTGTTCAGAATCAAACTTGTGTGTTTTTGGTATCAGGGAGTTGATGTAATGGTTCGAGGAGCAAAGAGATCCATGGTGGATGAGCTCGAAGCAATGTTGGATGTGGTAGATCCGCAACCACAGGGGAAATCATTGTCGATGAGAAGAAGGACATTCGATATGCCAGACAGTTTGATCCGCAAAGAAATCGCAGACGGAGTGACTCAGATCGTCCAGATGCTTGAAACAGAAGAAGAATGATGGAACTGTGTGTGCTTGTGACTTGGGGGCTGTTTTTGTTGTGTTTGTGTCTGGGAATAATTAATTAGCCTCTTTAGTTTGCTTACTGTTCTGAATGTTTCTAATTATGCAGACAAAATAAGAATAAGAGAGTGGCTTAGATAAGAGAGTAGTGTCTCTTATCAGTGTCATTTCTCAAATCTTGTCTCTTGTGTCTTCTTAGTGTGTTTGTCTTTATCAGGATATGTTATTCCTTTGTGTTCCCAAACTGGTAGACTCTCTTTTGCCAAATTGCTTATGAGTTAGTTATGCTTATGTCTACTGTTTACCAGGTAATATTTTTTTTTCTCAAGGTAATATAGTTGAATAGAAAGTTACAAACTTTATATTTATAGATGGGATCATATAAACTATAAAGTTACAACATAATAAATAAACAATTTTCGTATAAAATAATAATCAGTAATCGTTAAGACATGTATATGTATGATATGTAAGCAATAACCATGAGCCTCAATTAATTATATATAGGCGTGTGGATTTTACACACACGTTTTGAGGATTGATCTTACGTTTGTGTATTTTGAGCCCAAGAGTAGAAGGAACATGGAGAAGAAGAGGAAGAGGCATTGCCGTTTATAGAAACCATTGTTGCTTGCTCTTCAGAGAGATGATGAAATGTTTCATTCGAAGAGTTATCTGATGGATCTTTGTTTACTTCTTCCTCTTCTTGGCTCATGATTAGCTGAGAAGCAACAAACTTGTCAAGCGTTTGCCAATCCATCACTTGATCATTATGATCATCATTGACTAGTAATCCTGATTGATGATGACCACCAGTACTCGTGTTCATCATGATCATATGATCATCATCATTGGACATGACATGGCCATCGTCTCGTTGCATGATTGTAGTTGGGTTTGCGTTAATAGTGCTTAGTACAACACCATAAGGGTCTTGATCATTCTGATGTAGTGATGATAAAGACGATGATGATGAGCCTTGAAACATTCTTGGACTCTCTAGATCAGGAAGGTGATAGTAATTACCATTAGCAACATCCATTTGCTGTGTGAACCAGTTAGATTCTTGGCCTGCGGATGATCCCATCATTGTTCTTGGATTGTTGTAATTCATTGTGGTTAGTTTCTTCTTGAAAGCGCGACAAACCACCCATCCTTCCTCATGAGGTGGTCCATTTTCATCGGTCTCAAGACGGTATTCGTGCATTATCCAGTCCGATTTCTGACCATTCGGGGCCCTGCCTTTGTAAAACACAAGAGTCTTCCTCATCCCAACAAGCTCTTGCTTAGAGTATATGGCCTTGTCTCTACCGGTTGCTTTCCAAAATCCAGAGCCCGTTGCTCTATTGGTTCGTGTCCCGGTTGGATATTTCTTGTCCTTGTGGCTAAAGAAATACCATTCCCTCTCTTCTCCCGTCCCTCGTCCACATAACTCTGTATACCCCAATAAAACAACATTTTAAGGATAACATTAGTACCAATTGACTTTGAATTAGATATAATGTTTCAAATAATAAAATCAAAATGGAATGTTGCAATGCGCATATATACATACCTTGGATGTCCCATGGCTCGATCTTGTAGAGATCAACATCTTTGATAACATCAACTTGCATTCCAGGGTATGCAACTTTGTTCTTGAGATAATAGTCAACAAGTTCTTCATCGGTCGGATGGAATCGATAACCGGGAGGTATGTGCGAGAGACTCTCCATTTTATTTGATTTTTTTTTTTTCTGCAATGTGGCAATTTGTAACACATACTTTAGCATCGGTACATAGAAAGATCATATGCATGGAACTAATGTGAAATTAAAAATTCAAGTATGCCTTTTGTAGAAAAAGATGTAAGAAGTAATTATGACTAAAGTATATTTAATTTGATCCATTTTCATTACGAAAAAAGTTACGTTTGATACTTTCATTACTCATAATATCTCCATTGAACCAAATTACTCATAAAATGATTTAAAAAATATAATTACTTTGTTGACAAGAACAAAAATAATTACTTATATTGCATGGTGTTAAAGTACTAATTAACTTTCCACAGTCGTTAAGTGAACTTATTATTACTTATACTCCCCATATTTTAATCTTCCCCTTCGTCCATTATATGCAATGAAAAAAAGTTATTTAAAAAAGAAATAGAATGAACAACATATAGTTTCCGATAAAAAATATATGTAATCTTATGAAAACTAATAACTTATGGTCATGTCGTGAACGAAAGTGATAATAAGTGTAATTATATATGCGATTTCGTAACAACATATCGAAGATCAAAATTGATAAATTTACGTTAATACTTCTATATACTGAAAGAAACTTACTTGAATCTTCTTCTTATATATGCAAGCTTTATAAGAATGTTCGAAAGTTTTCTCTAACTTCTCTTGGTTCCTCGTAGATGTAGAGAAAGAGACAAAAAAAAAAGCGTTTTGTCTTGTTTATGGTTGAGATCACTAAAAGACTTGGAGTATGTATTCCGATTATGGCGGATTCTCTAGGCTTATATATACACAGCATATATATAGGCACACAAATGTAAACAGAGACAAAAAGCTCTCGTGATGCAAAAGGAAATGTGCTTTTTTAATTTTTTAATTTTGGTTTTTTTGGGTTTAATACTCTTTTTATTAAGAGAAGATTCTATTTGGATTTTGGGGGTCTTTAATTATAACTAAGCTATCACTGTCTTTTTTTCTCTCTCTCTACCTGAAGTGTTGCATAAGTTTTCACTTTCTACACTGTGTGTGATAGAGAAGTAATGTGATCTTTTAGAACTATCTCTCTACCAACCATTGAATGAGACGTTTTTTCAATTAAACTAACTTCCCTTTAGTTATAATATATTTGAACACATTAATTCAGCGTTTGATCAGTTTAGTTGGTGCAATTGCTCACGTTTTGCGGTTTGGTGTTCATATAACGTTAAAAGGATTATAAAGTTTTGCAAGTTAGAAAATTATTTAAAACCAAATTATACATATCAAGATTATTATACATCTCTTGGTTAACATATTTATTTATACATACAATAGAGATCGATTTTATTAGACCTAAGATAGATAACGAAATGGAGTGCTACAACTCAAGAATTTAAAACACCTGCGTTTCTTCTCCCGGGTTGTTGTTGTTACTCGAAGTCTTAAATTATATCATCTACACTTAGATTAAACTAAACAATCCCTACTTTTTATAATTGACCGTACGTGATCGTCAACTAGCAATATATATAATATCCGATGATTTTGTGTTATATATTTTTATTAGATTCGTTTGGTGATCACTGATACGCATGTTCTTTTTGAAACATTTAAGAAAACAATATGTTTCTTTAGTATGACACTAGTTGATCTAGTAGCCACAGAAAAGGTTCAGAAATGCCAACAATTATATAACAGCTTTTAAACTTAACCAATCAACAAGTATAATAAATCCCCAAAAAAAAAAAAAACAGATTAAACTCTACAAGTTGATAGGTAATTTTTCCAAGAATCGTGTATTTATGCAGATTTAATTTGTTTTAGAATTGTAAGGTCTGAACCCATTGGATCTTACTTTACGTAAAGTTTGATTGTGTTTTTGTTTTAAAAATGATTATATAATATTAAATCCAACTATATAAGAAAAGTTGTAGATTGCAAAATTAGACCACACATATTCATAGAAAAGTCTCATATGATATATAGAACAAAGATAAGACAATTTTCTTTAAAAGTTTTATTATGATGATTGCTTATAAAATTAAAGTATTTAAAATGACCAGTTAATTATACACAGTTTAAAATAAAGACAGTTGAAGAAGTCTCTTTCTAGTGTCTGTAATCAAGATATTAACGAGTACTACAGAGAAAAAAAGTAATTAATCGCCAAAAGTAATCTAAAGAATATGTATCACTATGATATATTTTTCACTACTTGATACGAATTATATTTTTCTTAAATAGACGATTTTTTTTCTCTTGTAAAACAAAGAAGTGAAAGTGAAGAACCTTTCTATTATAAATTTTTTTTGAGAGAAGTGAACTTACATCAGAGAAGAAACATACAGTAAAATATATATATTTTGTTTGTATGAAAAACAGTAATAAAAAAATAACGTGGCGTGAGATGAGTGGTTACGTAATGACACAGGGAACATCATCGCCGGGGGGAAAAAGCTCCCTTATCTCTCGGCCTTCGGTGCTTGCCCCCACTCCTTCATTCCTTTTCGTCCCCACCACACTTCTTCTTCTTCATTCTTCTTCTTTAAACTTGCATCCAAATTCTCCATTTTTATTCATATTTTTTTACATTTACGTACCATTTAAGTATAGGACTCGACCTAGACATTTATCATAAAATTTCAAGATAACATACGTTTTCATGTTTTCTTTAAGATAGGCTTATTATAGTAGTTTGAAATATGCATTTTTACAAAAATCATGAAGATATATATGAGAATAAACTTTTTCATGAATAAAAAGTTTATACAACCACTTTGAAAATTTGTTGTCACTTGAAGTTGGAGAAACATATTTGATATTTACTTCTTGAGGTAATCAATTTTTTTTTTTTATGACTGATTAAAATTCTCTATACTCATAGTCTCATACCACATGCATGGTCCACATTGGCATTTTTTTCAACAAAAACTTGATCCGTAAGTTCAATCGAAATAATTTTTGTTATTTCCCTCGTTTTCTTTAATTTGTGTTTCTTCACTCGATTAATTGTTTGTGGTCACTGATCAAATTCACATGAATATGTAACACATTAGTTATTGATATCATTTGATGAGGATCGATTTGTGGGTTTTTGTCTAACTATAGTTTTATAAGCTATTTTGTTAAAAAATCATGCATGTTCAAATTTTTAGGCTATATTAGTAAATTTCATCCTGAAAAAAAGCAAAGATCAGAGAAATTAGAGATCATTAGATTATGTAGTAGTAATACATAATGACCTAATGCTAGACCTTATTTTATGTTTTTGACGGCAGAGTGTGTCTCTTTACTTTCCTTTTCCCTTATTCAGTCTCTGATATTGCTATCAATATAAAAAATTAAAAAAAAAAAAAAAAAAAAAGAGGTGGTTCTTAAGGAGTACGCTTCTATCTCCAATTTCTCCACTTGGAAACACTATGATGATACCTGCAATTTTCTATATCATTTTAGTATATAGTCTATATAAAGATATATATATATATATATATATATTGCACGCATCTATTTTTGTGAGTAATATGTACGTACCATAAAGAGATGGATATAGTGTTATATAATAATTAATATCATCATCTACATGTTATGTAATATAATGAAGAGAGTTTTGAGGATGCCACTTTAAGTTTTCAAAAAACCAAAATTTCTTCATTGGATGGTATATATGACCGACAAAGCGACTGTGTTGAGTACATCGATAGGTCTTAGGAAACACTGAGAGAGTGACAGTTAATCCAAACCAATCATACCACACGTCTTCTTTGTATTAACCACCAAGAGCAACCGGTTAAGTTGGTTTGATTTAATCCTAACCGGTAAAAGGTAACTCCAGTTCTCTTCTTCCTTCATCTTGTGGTTGAAGCCGCTATAAGTTTGGTCCCACTAGAAACTATATGATTGGGGTCGTGAGCCCCGGCGTGGTCCTCCTAGCCACTGTCAAGTCAGCCATTGCCAACGAACCACCGTTCTTTCCGGTCTAATGAGTGGGCCTTCCGAGGGCCCGTTATCATTCTGTGGGGTCGAAAAGTAATGGGGGATACACGTGAAGCTCGTGCGTCGAGTGTGTGTATTAATTCACCTTATATACAGTACTTCTATATAATTGTTACACCAATCCATGTTCCATTGGACTATACATATATATCTCACTCACCCGAGTATGTACTTAGAATGCAGCAATCAAGAACGAGAAGATTGGTTATATTAATAACTATCTTGTTTGATCTTGATGAAGTCGTATAAACGCACGCGTATGAGAAGACATGCAATAAGAGTGGGACTGAAATTGTTTTTCACTTAGATTGTAGTGTAAAACTAGTTGGAAGTTTATTAGTCGCTATAGTTACATTCTTCGAAAAAACAACCAAAAGATGATGATCTGTAAATCTCAATAATGTTTTCTTCAAAAATGATTGGTTCATTGTGGAGTTACGAAGATGATTCCTCCACCCAAGATGTATTCATGGTCATATAAGCCTATAAGGGTATGACGACCAAGCAACTATTACAAATCATAGGGAACATTATAATCATTTATATGGAAAACGTACGATTTGTTTCTTTACAATTTAGTTTTGTCTTATTAAAGCAATTTATTTATAATTTTAAAAAATTAGATCTTCAAGTATGTTAGATTAGGAATGATTGACCTTTTATTCTAGTGTATTTGATTATCTTTTTCTTTTGTTTTTTTTTTTTTGTAATGCAATGTTGTTGGCATGATATTACTTATTGATTTTTTTCTTCAAAAATCATATTATTGACATGCATAAATAGCATAATTACAAAGGAAACAATTGCAGCATTTTTGTAACGGAGATATATGTTCTTCTTTTATTTGTGAGCTCCAAACCAATCAAAGCTTCTGTCTTTAAGTACAAGAGAGTTGAAGCCAAAAAAAAAAAAATAATAATAAGAATAAAACTCACCCGTGCACAAGAGTCTTAACTAATATAATTATTTTTGAAAAATAAGCTCAAGTGTAAATAATTACAGAAAATAATAATCATGCCTTTTTAGTGCTTAATATATTTGCACTTTGTGGATACGTTTCCTCCACAAATTGTCAACGTTCCCACCTAATGCTAAATTATTAGGGAAAAATCCTTCATTTTTTAATTATAATTGTCTTATTTAATATTGTTTTAATGTCACCTCATATGGTTAATAATAATGATAATTATAGATATTAATCATATGACTACGAAATTAGAACAAATAAAGCACGAACATGATTGTATTTCATTTTCCATATGTCATTTTATATGCGATCGATGCTATTAGGTATCTTTTTATTTTATTAGTGTCGCAGTGTTATAACTTGAGTTCATACATATTTGGTGATGTATTGCGTAAATGGTAGATGATATTAACGTTTTTTGAAACCCAAAAAAAAGGAATTTTTGAAAAATGAAAATATATTATAGTTGGGCTTATTAAAATGTCATTGGCTGGGCTTAGTTTTATGAACAGTTAATCATCGGTTTGGTTTGCGCCAGCGAAATTCTGGTTTAGATTAATAAATCTGATTCGACCAAATTTACCGGTTCAGACTCGTAAACCAAACACAAGACAAAAGACGAGAATTGGACAGAGACGGACGACGACGAGGGTTTTAGCTATAGTGAGGATTTTGTTTCAAAACCCGCGCGTTGCCACTCATCGTCGTTCCACTTCTACTTCAACCAACACTTTAATTTGTCGGCGTTAACTCTTCTTCAAAATCTTTACTCTTCTTTAGTATCTGTTTGTAAAGTACGATGCTTTTTGTCGATTCTGCAAATGGGGAAATCGTGAAATCGAAGAACCTGGAGAGGCTTTCAATTGAGAAGCCCTGAGATTTGGGGTTTAGATGATGTTAAAGGCGAAGACTTTATGTTATCGTTTAGTGAAATCCAGAAAGGCTACCACTTGTGCTCTTCCCTCTGAACCAGCTCCCTCCACTTCCGTAGCCGCCTTCTCCGCCGCTTCTGGTGACCACCGGTCTCGATGTTTGTCTTTGATAGTCAAACTTGGTCGGAGAGGTCTTGTAGACTCTGCTCGGGAAGTGGTTCGCCGTGTTATTGATGGCTGTTCTTCTATTTCAGAGGCGGCTTTAGTTACTGATTTCGCAGCCAACAATGGAATAGAACTCGATTCGTGTTGCTGCGGCGCATTGATAAGGAAGCTTACGGAGATGGGTCAGCCTGGTTTAGCTGAAACTTTCTATAATCAACGTGTAATTGGAAACGGTATTGTTCCTGATTCGTGGGTTTTAGATTCAATGGTTTTTTGTTTGGTTAAGTTGCGGAGATTCGATGAAGCTAGAGCACATTTAGATAGCATTATAGCTTCTGGTTATGTTCCTAGTAGAGACGCCTCTAGCTTAGTAATTGATGAGTTGTGTAATCAAGATCGATTTGTCGAGGCGTTTCATTGCTTTGAACAAGTGAAAGAGAGAGGCAGTGGTTTATGGCTTTGGTGTTGTAAGAGATTGTTTAAGGGGTTGTGCGATAATGGACACTTGGATGAAGCAATTGGGATGTTAGACACTCTGTGTGAGCTGACGAGAATGCCTCTGCCATTTAATCTATATAAATCTCTCTTTTACGGTTTTTGTAGAAGAGGATGTGCTTCTGAAGCAGAGGCTCTGTTTGATCATATGGAAGCTGATGGTTACTTTGTGGATAAGGTCATGTACACTTTTTTGATGAAAGAATATTGCAGGGATAACAATATGACAATGGCAATGCGGCTTTACTTGCGGATGGTTGAGAAAAGTTGTGAGCTTGATCCTTGTATTTTCAACACTTTGATTCATGGGTTCATGAAGTTGGGTATGCTGGATAAAGGGAGGGTACTGTTTAGTCAAATGATAAAAAAGGGTGTGCAGACGAATGTTTTCACATACCATATAATGATTGGTAGCTACTGCAAGGAAGGAGATGTTGATTATGCTTTGAAGCTTTTTGAGAACAACCAGGGCGTCGAAGATTTATCCCGAAACGTGCATTGTTATACAAATCTTATATTCGGGTTTTACAAAAAGGGCGGATTGGATAAAGCTGTTGACTTGTTGATGAGGATGTTAGACAATGGGATTGTCCCGGACCATATTACTTACTTTGTTCTCTTGAAGATGCTCCCAAAGTGCCACGAGCTTAAGTATGCGATGGTTATCTTACAAGCAATTTTCGATAACGGATGTGGGATTGATCCACCAGTTATTAATGATCGTGGAAATATTGAGGTAAAGGTTGAGTCTTTGCTTGAGGAGATTTCTAGAAAAGATGTGAATCTTGCTGCTGTGGGACTTGCTGTTGTCACGACTGCATTGTGTTCTCAAAGAAAATTTACCGCTGCTTTATCTCGTATCGAAAAAATGGTCAATCTGGGGTGCACACCCTTGCCCTTTTCATACAATTCAGTGATCAAATGTCTATTTCAGGAAGGTGTCATCGAGGATTTCGGGTCTTTAGTCAATCTTATCCAAGAATTGGACTTTGTCCCGGATCTTGATACGTATTTGATAGTGGTGAATGAGTTATGCAAGAATAATGACAGAGATGGTGCATTTGCTGTTATAGATGTAATGGAAGCGCTTGGATTGAGACCTAATGTCGCTATTTACAGCTCAATTATTAGTTCTCTTGGCAAACAGGGAAGAGTTGTTGAAGCAGAAGAGACGTTTGCCAAGATGCTTGAGTCTGGGATTCAACCTGATGAGATTGCTTACATGATTATGATCAATGCTTATGCGAGAAACGCAAGAATTAATGAAGCAAATGAGTTAGTTGAAGAAGTCGTCAAACATTTCGTTCGGCCTAGCTCTTTTACTTACACAGTATTGATCAGCGGGTTTGTGAAGATGGGTATGATGGAGAAAGGATGTCAGTATCTCGATAAGATGCTTGAAGACGGTTTATCTCCAAACGTGGTGCTGTATACTTCACTCATCGGTCATTTCCTCAAGAAGGGAGATCTGAAGTTTTCTTTTACATTGTTCGGTTTAATGGGAGAAAACGAGATTAAACATGATCATGTAGCGTACATCACACTGCTCAGCGGTTTATGGAGAGCTATGGCACGAAAGAAAAAGAGGCATGTTATTGTTGAGCCAGGAAAAGAAAAGCTTCTTAGACGTCTTCTTCACATAAGGCCTATAGAAGCGATCTCCTCTTCCTTGTGCAACTACGGATCAACAAGCTTTGCAATGGAAGTGATTGGGAGAGTGAAAAAGTCTATAATCCCCAACTTATACCTCCACAACGCCATTATAACAGGATATTGCGCAGCAGGAAGGCAGGACGAAGCTTATAAGCATCTCGAATCAATGCAAAAGGAAGGCATTGTTCCAAATCAGGTAACTTACACAATTCTGATGAAATCTCATATCGAGGCAGGGGAGATGGAGTCAGCTATAGATTTGTTTGAGGAGTCAGATTGCGAGCCGGATCAAGTTATGTACAGTACTCTGCTTAAGGGTCTCTGTGAAAGTAACAGACCAGTTGATGCTTTGGCTCTGATGTTAGAAATGCAGAAGCAAGGGATCCATCCAAATAAATACTCTTATGAAAAGCTGCTTCAGTGTCTCTGTTACTCTAGGTTGACTATGGAAGCTGTTAAGGTGGTTAAAGACATGGCTGCTCTTTATTACTGGCCTCGTTCGATAAACCACACTTGGTTGATTTATATTTTGTGTGAAGAGAAGAAGTTGAGAGAGGCTCGTGCTTTGTTTGCTATAATGGTTCAATCTGGAAGATCTTTATTGAATTGTACTAAACCGGGATTATTAAGAATGCTTAACCATAATCAACAACTTTAGTTTTTTTTTTCTTTTACAATATATTGTAAATTTCTTGTAAATGTCATGTAGAATACTGAATTTACATTTATCCTTTTTTACTTATATATATATATATATATATATACATATAAATGTAAACCTGAAAAAAAAAACAGTATTGAGATTTGAGCGTGAAGTGAATAAGATTAGATTCCATGTGTAAAATCTAACAACTGTAAGCTGTTTTGTCTGCCATTACTCAACAAAAGTGGTAGAAAAAGACAGCTTTTCTTCTTCACGTGAGTTATCCTTTCTAAATTTCTCACATCGCCTAAATATTTTTATTTTAAAAAATAATAATTAAGGTGAATAGAATGTAAAGTATAAAGAATTTTAATGGGAGATATATGTATATATATATATATATATTGAATTGGTTTATAAATTGGAAGATATGTAAAGAAAAAAATTGTACAATTATTGGAAGGTTTTAACTTTTAAAGTGAGAAAATGAAAGATCCATGCATAATTATTGTACAGGAGAAAAATAAAATAAAAGTTTTGTTGGAAAATCTTTTTAAAATTATAAAACACTCTATTTGTTACATATTGATTCTGGAATCTTAAAGACGAAGACATACATTACAATTACATTATCATTATACACACAAAATCATCAGAAAAATCAACTTAAAATTATTAATACATCTCTCTTTAGCCATGAATAGAAGCAAAATGATTAATCAAAGCCAAGGCATTACTCGTTAAATGAGCAATAACCAGAATCCTCCCTCTCACCAAAACCTTAGCCTTCCCGTTCATGTCATCTCCTTCGAATCCCTCCGTACATGTGTTCTCATCCGTCAAAGCAGCACTTACCCATGTCTGTATATCGCTCATGTAGACCTCATAGTTCGAGTTACTTAGCCGACACATCTCACCAATCGATTTCCTAAGCTCATCTAACGTGTCACCTAGCTCCTCGACGCAGTCTCTCATGGCCGCGACTTCTCTCGGCTTGAGCCGAGTATTCGAGAGACGTACCATCATTGCTGAAGTGGCTTTGGCTGAGGCTAGTGTGATGTTGAGAGCCGCGTGTGCCATGAGCTTGGGGCTTGTTTGGATGAGACTGGCTTGAGTTGCAAGTGATGTGAAACAGAGTCTTGGGTAGGTTGTGAAAGTGCACGATGATTTTACGAACTCGGTGTTTGTTGTTATTGTATGGACCGATTTGAGCATGGTTATGATTATGAGAAGAGATGTGAACAAGTGATGATGATTGAATCTATAAGATTCACCCATTTTTTTAATGTATAGTACTAGCTTTTTTTGTTTTTGTTTAAAGTGTATAGTATGAGCTTTAGTGAGGATGATGATATGTTTTGTAGTATATATTGTCATGTAATTGGGGTTTATATAGAGATTTTTTTTTTCTTTTTCTATAAACTTAACAATCAGATTTAATAGGCAAGTGGCAATGGGATTTGCGTAATGAAGATATTTCACACAAAAAAAAATGGGAAAAAAATCGAGAAAATATCTAACATGTGAAAGCAACACGGAGGAGACACTGGTTGCCGTAGGGTAAGGAATTTATAGTTTTAAGACAAACATAATCATTTGCTTAATTAGGCATTAACTACATTTAGAATGATCTATTTGGTTGGCTAATACACAATTCTAGTAGGCAACTTTTTTGGTCTCTTTCATATGCGAATGGGGAGAGTCGGCTACTTGGGGTCCCAATTCGTCTAACAGTTGCTTTGCTTGTGATACCGACAAACAACAGTGATTAATTGATTGTGATCAATAACAATTACTCTTATTAATTAGTACATTAAAATTGAATGACTGCTGTCTCATGCATATCCATATGGATATTTTCATGTTTACAATGTTTTTTTTCCCCATGTTTACAATGTTAACTATAACTGAAATATGTTTTTTACAACTTGTAGTAGCAAATATAATACATTACATGCTATATTCTTTCTCTTCTTTTTGTGTTAGAAAATGTTGTATTTTGATATGTATTTTTTTTATTATTAAACTCATTATCACTTAAATTTATAAACTGAAAGTTTAAAAGATGTCGACCATAGAAACCGAAGCCAAAAACATATAAGGTTCTTATCGAGTTATCGTCCTTGTAATCAATGCAGCTGCATGTGGGCTACGGTCATCTTCAAGATTTCCAATTTGGCACAAATCATTGCGTCTGCTCCCAAAATTCCATATTTATCAAACCCTTTATAAAAAACAAAAACATCCATATTTATCGTAATCTTGATATAAAATACAAACGTACACGACGATGTGAAGTGTCAAGTTGTGTCTTGTGAAAGGAAATTAAGTTGAGCATATCTCATTTTTCTTGTTAGTTTGCTCATTTTTAGTGGTTCAAGAACAGAAGAAGGATCAAACACGCTAATAACCGTTAATGTAAAGATGTCACACTCTTAGTCTTAATCTTTTTTTTTTTTTTTTTTTTTCTTAGTCTTAATCTTAAAGAGTGAGACTTGTAGATTGTGTGTCATTATTAGTGTATCTTGGCTGTTGGCTATTGCTGAAAAAGAGATAGTTAAAACTGCCAATACTGCTGAGAGAACAGATAGTAAAATGGCCTTTAGAGGTCCAAAAGCTGGTTTTGAAGAGAGGTAGCTCGACTGTATCCACCAAAATATGATAGACGAGAGAGGCTGCCGAACGTGTATGTAATGTTTTTACTATACATACGATTGGTAGAGAATTCAAAGGGATAACAAGAACTCATAGAAGCCGTCACAAAAACAAAAGAAAAATCAATGGATAACCCCCAAGCTAATTACTAAGATATATGCTGAAGCACACTGCTTTTGAAAAAAGTTGTTAATAAGACATCCCACGTGGTTGAAAAAGTTGAAACAATGAATACTTTGCATATATCTTACATCAAAATATCAAATTGGTTCACTTCTTCCTTTTAAGCAAGAAAATAAAATTTTGATTTCAAAACAGCAATAATGTCCTTTTCTATTATTTAATACAGGATATCTAGATTTTTTCCGTCAAATTGTCTGAGCAATCTTGGGGATGACCACATTTTTTGGCAAATTATTTCCTGCAAACTCGTCACATGACCCAAACAACCACATGGTCCAGACACTATACACTTTTAGTGAATTTTACATTTTTCAGTTCTAAAGCCGAGAGACCACCATGATTCAAATAATACTGTTTTGTTGTAACCGTTTTCAAATACTTGTGTAGAAAACTCATCACTGATATGATACCTACTACTGTACTACAGCATATCTTCACTTTTTTCTTCTATATTTGAATTAAAGGCTGATGTAAAACATTAAAATGTGTGCCAACTTTCCAAAGTATTAGTAATTAATTTAGCCTTTTTATAAGGGAGAAAAAAACGACTTTTTATAGCTCAAAATACGCACACGAATACTATTATTATAAACCACATACAAAACAAAAAGAAACTAACTAAAATCGAAAAACATATATCACATAAAACGCGTAACAAGCAGCCAAGCAACACATTACATTATCTCTATTTTACATTACAAAACATAGTTCTAAATTAGTAGGTTTTAGCAAAAGCATTAATCAAGGACAAGGCGTTGCTGGTTTCGTGGCCCACGTTGACGATTCTAGCCCGAACCGAGTTCTTGATCCGACCATCCATAACCCGACCGGAGAACCCATCGGAGCAAGTGTTCTCGTCGGTGAGAGCGGCACTAGTCCAAGTCTGAGCATTACTCATGTGGTAGGCAAACTGTTCTTGACCTTTGGCACTCCCACACAGCTTCAGTTCTTGGACAGACTTGGTCAAACGGTCAATGGTGTCGTTGATCTCCTCGACACAATCATGGATGGCTTCGATCTCGCGCTTCTTAAGTCCCTTCATACGTGTGATACGCGAGACGAAGAGCTTCGTGGATTGAGCTCTGCTCAATGTCACGGCTAGTGCGGTCTCGGCTAAGCGTTTAGGGCTTGTTTGGATGTTGTTTGCGTAGACGGAGAGGGACTGGACGCATAAGGCTGGGTATGTTGTGGTTTTGCAAGAGGATTCGATGAAGCTTATGGCCTTGTTGGAAGCTCTGACGGGTGAGGCTGCGGTGAGCTCCAGCGAGAAGAGGCATGAGATTGTGAGGATTAGGAAGAGATATTGTTTGGCCATTGGTGATTCTTTTGGTAAAGAGAGAGAGAGAGAGAGTGTGTGGGTACAAGTTTTAATTTAATGTTGGAGGAGATAAATGAGAGTGTGTGGAGATGAAAGAGTTGGAGTTAAGTATTTATAGTGGGTACAATTTGTTTTAAGTTGAGGGTTTTTATCTTTTATGCTACTATTGGGGTAACACGCCGTGGAATGTTGTAAATTTTCACTTTACCCTATATGTGTTCTTTACACACGGTGGAAAAATATGTTGAAAATCTGTGGAAACGGGAAAAGGGAAAATAGTGGATTAGAGGTCGGCCAACATAAGATTAACAGTGGATTAGACTTTTACAACCTAGTGATATGTTCAATTAGTTAAATCTAATTTGAATGCGTTCACATACACCGGAGAAACTAAAATAGAATCTGAACGATACTAAAACAATGCTATATATTTCTATATATTTTTTTCCTCTTTATTACAAAAGCCTTATTTCAATATACATACACTTGCCGGATATATATATATATTTGTTTGCTCATATAAAAAGATCAGGAAAGGGTCCACAGTCCACACTCAACGTCGGTCCAGATCATATCGTGAAGTATCAATATTGCCCCCCCCCCCCCCCAATATTATATGTAACTATTAAAACATATAATCGGATACGAGTAAAGAGATAAGCGTTTGTCGTTTTATCGAATCAAGAAGGAAAAAGAAATTTGCACCAATCAAGGCGTAAATATAATATATGGAATTTATTAGATTTTGTCAAATGTATCGTTGTCATATTCACAACATCATATATGGCCATTAAATAACTCTTCCAATCAAATTGCAAAATGTTTTATAAATCCTCAAATAAATCTTTTTAGGCAGTAAAGTAAAATTAGTTTATAAATAGGAAAAAGTGAAAAATGTATATATGGATTACGAACAAGTAAAGTACAGGTACATTAGATATTAGAAATTGGAAAGAAGTGGCTTATATAAGTCTACCGACATGACCGGACTGTTGTGTTGTTTCCACTGCGGTACGGATCCTTTCAGATTTCAGAGTACATAGTTTGGCCTCTGTGGTTTTTATATACACTATTTTTTTTTTTTTTTAATCTTTTTTTGTTTTCTACTAAAATATAAAAGAAAAAAATTGAAAAGCTTAATTATTGTTTGGGTGGGTCCTTTGCTGTGTCGTGTATAGAAATTAAAGCTCTGATCCAATAAGAAGTTGAGTAAAATAATTGATGAAATTGAAAAAAGAATCCCACAAAAAAAAAAAAGGGATAATAATTTAAAATAAAATGCAAGCAAACTCATCAAATAAGAATCGGCATGTGAACGTGATCCATAAATTAACTGGGTGGGTCAAAAGCACCGTCGCGTACCTTCTTCTCCGCGTAAGGCCATAATCAAAAGAGTCACCTCTTTCCTTTTTATAATATCTAAGTATGTTGATGTATTGTCAAAAATATGGTGCAGATATGATTGGAGTGTGTGGACTACTAGATCAGCTTGTTGGAAACAAAAGCAGTGGAAAAACATTTCAATGGAAATTCAAACAAAAAGAGTAATTTCCAATTGAATAAAAGTCTTACTTGTTGAAAAAGGTATTCAAAAAAGTTGGTTTCGTAAATAACGCTAGGAAAGCTAGCGTGGATAGCATGGTCAATTTTAGAAAGAAAAAAAAAACATGCCTCAGAAATATGAGAATTTTCTTTTTTAGTGTTTATGTTAATGAACTTGTATAATCTTCATGAACAGAGTCGGTCTATTAATAAAATATATAAGCAAAGAGCGCAAATGCCATTTTCACATTTCTCAAACCCTAGGAATATATTTGATAATGAATAATTTTTTGGAAACGGGCACGCTTGTAACAAACCTGAAGATAATCCAAAACTAGAAAAGAGTTTTACCAAAACCCAATACTTTACACTCGATAATTAGTGTGAGCGGTACTTTTCTTTTGGTCGACAACATATATTAGAAGAGTTTTTAAATTCGAATTGGGTGACACATGGACGGCAGTGCTGACACATGATCCAACTATTGTATTGGGCTAGGTTACGTGGCTCGATGTGTGTGTTAGCCTGTTAGGGACTACGGCCCAAATTATTGTTACGGCTCAATATCACTCGGCAAAGCCCGAGGGAAAAATAACTTTTATTATTTTCTTAATTTTTCTGTATCACCGTTATCGATCGAGCAGATATTTTGGTAAGGTCGTACAATAATAATGAGTCCAAGGAAGGAACCATTTTTTAAAAAAAAAATTCCTAACAATCTCGAGGTTTATGTAAGTGTAAGGCCAGTTTATTAATTATTCGAGATAGTTTCTTCTATATCTTCTGATGATGGTTTTGAGGTTTCTTATCTTCGATAGATAGTTTCGATAACTGTTTAATTTATTGTTCTTCTGATGGACTGATACTACATGAATACCATACAACACGAGAAGTCTATTATCACTAATTCTTAGCAAAAGCTTTGAATAACATTTTGGCATTGTTTATTTCATGGTGCAGCTTAGTGAACCGGGCATGGAGTGACTTTCTTACCGCATCGGATAACCGGCCCCGGACTGACGACATCTTTACCGGACCAGCGAACGGGCTGGAGCAGGTGTTCTCGACGCTATGACTTTCAGCCGAAATGGCACAGACTTCAGCATTGCTTATGTGAGACAAGCAGTCACTCCAACCGTTACAACGCATTACCTCTTCGAGTTCTTCGATAGAACACGTGCAATCTGTACTGAACGTGTCGGTCGATGGTGCGCAGTCCTGAAGGGTTCGGAACTGGCTCTTCGTCAGGTGTGAGATGAAGAGCTTCGTGGACACCGCTTGCTTCAGACTCACGACGATAGCTGTATCGACGAGGCGTCGAGGGCTTGTTTTGATCGTATTGGCGTAGACCGAGAGAGTCTCAACGCACAGGGGTTGGTACTTTGTGAATTTACAAGAGGATTGAATGAAGTTTAGTGCTTTTGTGGAAGTCCTAGTCGGACTGACTGTGGCGGTCGTGAGCTCCAACGAGACGAGGTAAGAGACGGAGAGGAGTAGACAGAGAGCTTTGTATTGTTTTGCCATTGCTGTACGTAGTTTAACTTTCTTGAGGTTTTGAGGATTAAGTGTGAATAGGAAAGAGTTGAAGTTTTAAATATTTATAGTACTGGCTACATCTTTTTGGAGTGCGCTTGACACTATACTAATCACCAAGATTAATTTCATATTTTGGTTTATTTGTTTCATATATAAAATACGCATCTTCCACTCACTTTCGTTACAAGTCTTAAGTTAAATTATCCATGGTAATTGTTAATTACAATCACGTAACCAGATCCGATCGGATCGTTACACACAAACAGATAGATATATATATTTTGTTGACAGCTAATTGTAGATATTTTTATAAACGACTTATAATTGCAACAGAATATGTAGTTGACTAAAGTAATTCGTTTATCAAAAGTAATTGGATCCCAATGTATTAGTCTTTTAACGTATCTAATATTTAACATTTAAGGAAAATAGTTTTTTTTTTTTTTAGTTTGATAATAATTACATTTCATGCCACTAGAAAATCTTTTGCAAATCATATTGTTTGCTCAAAACATACAAAATGATTAAGGCTGGGTACTGATTACCCAAACTGAGTAAAATTATGAAATTATAAGCCAGGTCGGAAGTTGTAACGCATAGTGAGGCAAATGCGAAGATAAGAGAATGTGTAGTAGAGAGAGGAAGAACGTAACCATATATAGTAGTTAGGGTGATGAGTATCACGATTTTTTTTTTTGTCTTTAATTTTCTTTTGACATAATAAAAGATATTTAATAAATCAATTTCAGTTTGTTAAGACTTCTTTAGAGATCGAAGTCTCATGTTCTTTTTCTCTATTTCAAGATTTTATTTACGAAGTCTCATTTTCTTGTCATGATCAAAACACAAGCAGCATGATCTTTTTTTTTTCCCTTAAAAACATGTGGATAAACATTAGAAAGTCGTTTGGCAAAAAAAAAACATAATAAATTCTATAAAAAACATAAGAAATTTAATGTAAGATATGTGAAATCAGAGAAACAAGAAGATATTACTCTGTTTTATTCACGTACATTATATGTTTAATTTATATATGTGCACTATTGGTTTAGCCGTTGCTAAGAGTAGATGACAACTAAAATACATGTACACACATATAGAAAATGTAAGTAAACGCTCGACGATATATATCATCAAATCATGAATAATCCAACATAAATTGTAAAGCTAAAAAAGAGGTCTACATCGAATTATAATATACAGACAACAACTTAATTAACAAAAAAATAACAAAAAGTTGCAAGAAATTTTCGGATTGAGTTTTAAATCTATCCGGACTGTAAAATACGTTAATTCGAATGAACAATGATTTTTAATCTTAAGCATCCCAAAAGAAGGGCCAAGAAACTCCATACGTGTGTGTATAAATAGTTAGTTAGTTGAGATAAACTTGGTTACCACTTTTGTGTAGATTTTATTTTTCTTTTCCAATTCCCATTTCTCGACCCCTAAAGAGTCTATAGCTAATTACTTTGACGATTTTCAGATATTATTAATACACTTTTATATTTGATGGAACTTTTTAAATACCGTATATGATTATGGGTGGTCGTAAACCATGTTGTGATGAGGTCGGGTTAAGAAAGGGACCATGGACCGCGGAAGAAGACGGGAAACTAGTTGATTTCCTAAGGACACGTGGCGACAGAGGTGGATGGTGTTGGAGGGATGTGCCGAAACTGGCGGGACTAAGGCGGTGTGGCAAAAGTTGCCGTCTCCGGTGGACTAACTATCTCCGGCCAGATCTCAAGAGAGGTCTTTTTACTGAAGAGGAGATCCAACTAGTCATTGATCTTCATGCTCGCCTTGGCAATAGGTTTCATTTTTATCTCCAAAACTTTATTAATATATATAGATGATCATATCTCTAAGTTCTAATAATGAAATATTCTAATGCGTTTATGTATATTATTTTGGTTATAGATGGTCCAAGATTGCAATAGAGTTACCGGGAAGAACAGACAACGATATAAAGAATTATTGGAACACTCATATAAAGAGGAAGCTTATTAGAATGGGTATCGATCCAAACACTCATCGTCGATTTGAGTTTAACCAACAAAAAGTCAACGAGGAGGAGAAGGTGTTATTGGTCAACAGTCCAAAGCCTCCGAGTCAGCCAGAGGTACCTTTGGTTCTTCAGAATGACACGTCAGCTGGAAATCTAAACAATTTGGCTGACGTGGACGGTGATGATGATCAGCCGTGGAGCTTTTTAATGGAAAACGACGGAGTAGTAGGAGGTGGTGGCGGCGCCGGAGAGCTTACGATGCTATTGTCAGGCGACATTTCGTCATCATGTTCTTCTTCGTCTTCGTTGTGGTTGAAGTATGGAGATTTGGGATATGAAGATTTAGAACTTGGTTGTTTCGATGATTAGAGATGTTTTAAGTATGTTTAATTAGGCCGTAGGTTGATAAGTCATAAGGTTCATTGACTTGATTCTATAACCATAGATGCACGTAGTTGGACTAATATAACGAATAAAACATATAGTAATTTCCAAATTTCCCTAATAATACGTGCTTTGCACTTTCAATGTCCCTGATAAACTCAACTCTCAACATAGAGCTTAAGTTGGAAATATAATAAAACAGAGAACATGATACACAGTTACACATATTGTCATATTGTATACAAATTCAAGATTTTTTTTTTTTTTAAATCTTGTAATTCAATATGTGTATCATGTAATTACATAAAATTTTATACTCAAATCTCTGTAGCTCTTTTGCTTCCTAGCTATGCTATGCTTCGAAGTTATTATTACTTTCTTTTATGGCTTGAACAAGAACCAGTCAGCTCTTGAAGTTAGATGATGATCCATGCATATATATATTAGTCATCATGTTTCAGGTCGATGGGCTGATTGGTTCGAAGCTTCTGTTGATTCCTTTGCGTTCTTTAAGACAAGATCGTAGTTGATCGAAGCGAGTTGTGAGAGGTTCTGATACCACAAAAACATTGTAAAAGATTTAAGCATTTCTGAGGAATACATATTCCAAAACCTTGGGGAAAAACTCACTGACCTTGAACGAAAAATTGCTGAAGGAATACTTCACAGCAAGATTTGGTCCATTTCCAAATTCTGCTAAACTACCACACTCATCACCCTGTTTTACGACATAAACAATTTTTTTTAGTTCCATAAGTATTCATATGATAACACAAAAAATGCAAAGAGGGGAAGAAGTAAAGAGAAAGAGTGAAAAAAAAGTCATACATCTTCGTCCTGTGTATTGAAGGAGCTGCTGCTGCATGTGTCTGTAAGATCATCAAAATCACTACCTCCATGAACATTTTCGTCTTCCGGGTTCCATATGTACCGGCTCATGAAGTAACTAGTGTCTTGTGGTTCAGCTGCTGGCACAAACATAGCCTGCATAACAATAGATAACTTAAACTTAGTAAGAGATTTTATTTTGCAAAGAAACTTAATATGTCTTCAGAATATGTGAAAGAACCTTTTGTCGAGCAAGCGTGTCCCAGTTAATATCTTTGAAAAAATGATGTTGTTTCACCTGTAAGGAGATATTGAGAGACTGAGAACTTGAGAAAGTTAGCTAGAATGATTGAATTAATAGAGCTTTACCTCTCCAGCTCCCGTTGCCCCTAGCCTTTGCACAGGATTTTCAGTTAACAACCTGAAGAAAAGACATAAGTATATGAAGTTACCAAAATCAACATGTTCATTTTTTCACTTTGATCTTGATTAAAGTCGTGTAAGAATAATGAATGTGGCAAAAGTACAGAAAACGTGGGAAAGAGATGAAATTTCTAAGATTCATTTCCAGAAAGTGTGTGATCTTACTTGTTGATCAGATCATGTGCTTCATAAGATATCTCCTCTGGCACATTAGGCCATGGTATATCTCTGTTGATGATATTTTCAAAAATTTGCTGCAAACCATATATGAAGAAAATGTTAAGGCATTAGAATGATGTCTACTTCTAAGTATCTGATGATTTCAGGGTGAAACAATATATACCTGTGGGGTTTCTGCATTGAAAGGAGGAATACCCACGAGAACCTCAAAAAGAATAACACCGACTGACCACCAATCAGCGGTTTTACCTGTAATGGGTAGTGATGATAAGTCATGTGCAAATACATGATGGCATGGAATGCAAGGCAAAGAAAATACTAACCATGACCCATTCCAAGAAGTATTTCAGGTGCAAGATAATCAGGAGTTCCAACAACTGCATGTTTTTTCCGACTATCTTTTCCTTGTGAATGTTGAGCTTTTGTTCCATCTTCTGCGAAAAATCCACTATTTCCCAGTGATGAATCACCTGATAAGTCATCTGTGCTGTTGATAAGACCAACCTTGGAGAGCCCAAAATCTGTCAACTGTAATTACAAGGGTTATATTTTGTTGGAAGAGCTGTCTCCCTGTCAATTCCATAATGCATAACACAAAATTCACCTTGATGTGACCATCCTGATTGATCAACAAATTGTCTGGCTTTAAGTCTCTGTGAATGATATTTACAGAATGCAGATACTCCAAAGCAAGAACCTGAAAAACCATTTGACTGAAGTCAATTTCTATCATGTGGAGAGTTAAAACTTAATCCCGACAAAAACACAATTGAGAAGATCATGAGATGTTACAAAAGGCCTTACAACTTCTGCAATATAAATGCGGGCCATGTCTTCATCCAAGCAACCAAGATTTCTCAACAAGGAGAAGAGATCTCCGCCATTCAAGTACTCCATGACCAGATAAAGATTCTCCCGACATGTGAAGGAATAGAAAAACCGAACCTGCACAGCTAAAAGAACAATTAGAGAAAGCACCAGTTTTCAAAATATATTCAATAGGGTGGTTGTATATTGCTTGCATTACATACCACGAATGGGTTACGAATTGATATAAGGATGTTACGCTCAGCTAGGATACTCTCAACAGCATTCTTACGGATCATATCAGCCTTTTTTAAAACCTGTATGATGGTTTTAGACATCATTTAGTTATGCTAAGAATAAATTCCTAACCAAACTAAAATAGTATTACGTTAGTAAATAGTAGCCGTAGGACCAACCTTTATGGCGAACAAATCACCAGTAGCTCTCTTTTTTGCAAGAAATACTCTTCCAAATGCACCGCGGCTAATTGGTTTTATAATTTCAAAATCTTCTATTGATGTTCGATCTTTAGCACGTGGATTAAGTGGGCTTGCCCGTAAGCTTCGCACTGTATCCTCATCTGCTGAGCTTTCTTCATCCGCCATGGCATTAGATGAGTCTACTTTTTCATCATCTATCAGTCCACAAAGTTCAATGTATTTTTCCCTGGATTGAGAAACAATAAATCAACATGAATGAAGTTGCAGATAAACAGTGATGATGAGCCAAAGACAGTATAAGTGAAAATGATTACTGTAGAAGCTTCTCTATGCGTCTTCCAAAAGTTTCTACCACAAGGGCATCTGCCTTCCTATCCTGAATAACGTACTTTAGCTCATCCAACTGCTCAATCATGAAGTCCAACGAACTGTATCCACATACATTCACATTTGCCACAGAGCGAGCAATCTCTAGCAACTTGTTTATCTGTCAACAAAGCATAATATAAAATCCAAAGAGGAGTTGAATACTTAGCTGAAATAAAGAAAGAATAAATGATATTTTCTGCATAAACTGATTGGGAAAAGATGAATAGAATGTAGACATCTACCTGCTGATAATTCTCAAGCTCTGATATTGTTTTTCGACCACTTAGTAGTAAATCGACTTGGCTTGTCCTCGGTGTTGCTGGCGATGGTGGTGTCAAGCTTCCTGATGACGAGTCCTTTGTTCCATTGACCATGGAAACTTCATTCAAGATTGTCAGTTCATCCAAAGAAAATGTATTCTCTGAACGAGGAGCGCAATCAAGCATATCTTCTGAACATCTCTGAGTTATTTCATCTAGATCTTCATGTCTACTGGATGTTGATAATCTTGCACTATCAGCAACTGCTTTTGGAGTTATGCTGCTCTTTGGTGTCCATGACTCCAATATTTTCTCAAGACTTTCAGCTACTCTTTCAAGTCTTACGTTTACATTTATTCCTTTCAAGTCACATCTATCAGCGATTGTGCATATCCGAGAGTGCTCCTCTACATGTACGACTGGTATTTCAACTTCACAGATACGACAAATCATGGAATTATCATATGTCACACATTGATGGTCCGCCCAGAAACCCCACAAAGCACTTCTGTCGGCAGATGCAGGTTGGCCTGACGGGCTATGCAAGTTTTCAGCATTTTCATCACCATAAACTTTTGGTTGGATTTTGCTCTCACCTTTAGCCTTGGGAGTGTTATTAACACTACGATTTTTCTCAGCAGCAGATGGAAGCTTCTTCCAAGATGACATCCGAAAATTACTCGAAGTTGAATCAGTACTCCTAGCAGTATTTACTTCCACCCCATCAGCTCCGCTGCTAGAGTTATGATCAAGAATATCTTGTTTACCAGCTAGCGTTTGCTTTTCATTTATTTTTTGGATTTCTTTCTCTCGCAGAAGGTCCTGTTGTCGCGAAATTTCTACCATCTGTTCTGGATAAACACCGAGATCACTTAGCTGGTGCATTCCCAAAATGTGCTCTTCAACATAACCACTCTCTTTACGAAATTGCACAAGCCTATTACAACGAGTAAGGATAAAAAGAAGACGGTTATGAGCCTGTTTGAGACCTCCCATCGGTAACTCCTGACGTTTATCATCTAGCTTCTGAACAATACCTTCACATTTAAGCCAAAACTCACTCGCTGGCATGGTTGCGCATTGTCGAGCCTCAACTAACAAATCCTCAAGACCAACTCTTAGTTCTTTGTTAGATTCTGGAGTGCTCTCTAGAGTGGTCACTAAGTAGCCAGCAAAAACTCCTAAATCAGCATCAACATCTTCCTTTTGTTTATCAAACTTTGTTCTGATGGCCGCCATAACCTCCTACACAAATCATTCCACAAACATCAACCAAATGAGGAGAGAGAATCCCCAACCTCAACTCAAAATCACCAAAAGTCAGTAATACCAACCTCCATGTGACCAACTGCTCGAGATCTCCACACGGGAAAAGGTCGCACACCTTTAGAATTGAGTTCATGAGAGAAGCTCTTGATGTCATGAGCTTTCTTCTTCCGCCCACTCGTGACGCGCAATATCGCCTGAAAACGTGGAGACTGTGTCTCCTTAGCAAGTCCTACGTGAGAACTCTGCATCGATAAGAACAACAAAGACAAATTAGAATTGTAAATTTGCCATGAATCTGAAAACCATAACAATGAAAGATATTCAGTCACCTCTAACCCTGGACTGGAATTCGCAGGCACCCGTTGAGATTTTGATTGGCTCCACTGAACTTTTTTCCCTAAGAGACAATACAACAAACAGCTCATGATCCTTACGAATCCTTAATCATCCGACTCGAATGCCGAATCCATTTTTTGAAAATTCATAAATCTCAGATCAAATCAACGAGAAACATACCTTGATCGGGTTGATGTGGAGGAATCGGCCATCTCGCACGAGCATCAGCACGAGCATCAACAACCTTAGGTTTCTCCTTGGCGACGTCCTTGTCATCTATACCCGAGGAAAACCTCAAAGGAGACGGCGCCGGAGACGATTTCGTTCTGATATGATTCAAACCCAAGGAAGAAGGAGCAAGAATCTCCGGCGAATCGTGGCTCTGACTCATCGAACCTTCCGCAGCTAATTCAACTTCTTCTCCTCCAACCTTATCCGGATGACGGAAAGGAATCGCAGGGATCTTCTTCAGGTGTTTCGCATTGGCGGAGGTCGGTTGTGGATCCTGATCGTTCTCAGGCGACGGTTCCGTCGTCATCGGCGACATTTGTTAATAATAGAAATATCTGAGATTACCTTAGCGAATTAATTGAAATATTCATATTTACACTCTTCTTTTTTTTATTTCTCTTCGTTTGTTTGTTTTCAGATTTTATCAAATCATAGCGTTTACACAGAAGCGGTTGTCAGAGAGAGAGAAAGACATTGAAGGAAACGAGACTGAGGTTTTCGCGGGAACAGGGGACTCTGTTTTTATCTTCATAGTCATAATAATTGAGAAATTCTGACTTCATTTTTTTCATTTTAGCTCTTTTTAAAAAAGACAATACACTTAGATAATTAAAGATGATACTATATAAATTAATATAGTTTTTACAAAATTATTATTATGTGGAGAGTGTCCGAAATCAAAACAACGTGCTTCCAACAAATGCATGTCTTCCCCATTTCTAGAAACAACAAAGAACACGAATATATATTTTTACCTAAATTTAAAAATTAAGCAGTTTATGATTTTTTCTTCTGAGTTGACCAAAAAAAAAAACACGGTACTAAGATATTTTTGGTTACTACTTTCTAGAAAAATACTACATTAATTAGTTGCTGTCAAATAAAAATAAAAAGTTACAACACGTTTATATACTTTACATATACTAATGATAAATCATTTCACAAGTAATTGGGCCAAAAATCAGTAGAGAAACTCATATTATATTCAAAGAAGTCTCTTTATACCTAAAGTTATTGGGCTGAGAATTGATTGGGCCCAACAAGTCCATAAAAATTAGGGTTTTCATATTCCATAAAACGTCTCTTAGGTTAAAGATCACCCGGTTTCTTTCTTTCTTGCAGCAAAAAGCAATCCGCCGTCAAGCTTCGTTCGTCGCTCAGGTTTCTTGACCTAAACCCAAACTTATAATGTTTACGTGAACATCTCGTGTAATTCTGCTTTTCTGAACGATCGTTTTTTTTTTTATGTTTGAGATTTAACAGAAGAAGAAGCTGAAAACATGGCGTATCAAGCAATGAAGCCCGGAAAGGCTGGTTTGGAAGAGCCACTTGAGCAAATTCATAAGATCAGGATTACTCTCTCCTCCAAGAACGTCAAGAACTTGGAAAAAGGTCTTTTTGAATTTTTTTTTAATGCCTTTTTATTTTGACTATCTAAGCATTTTCACTTCAGCAATTTAGTATTGACCAGCTCCCAAAACAGTAGAGAATTTTGAAAGTTTATTGTTTTACTGGGAAATGTACCAAATTCTCTGCATTTGAACCATTGCAAATAGGTTGTTTTTTCTAGTTTGGTAATTCGTGTCAAATACTGAATCAATGTTTTATTATTCTTGGTTCAAATGTATAGTGTGCACTGATTTGGTTCGTGGAGCCAAGGACAAGAGACTGAGAGTTAAGGGACCAGTGAGAATGCCCACCAAGGTTCTTAAAATCACTACCCGAAAAGCTCCTTGTGGTGAAGGTATTATAACATTTATCTCAACATTAGCTTCTTCACGAACACTAGAGCTTAAGTTTTGGATTTATGGTTGGGAACTTTTCGTTATTTCCTTGGTTGAACTTATAACAAGAATTTATTGACTCATAACTTGTGATTCTGCTCAATTCTGTTTTCTACTCTTGTCACTGCAATTGTCTTAACATTGGCTGAGATTCTTAACGATTGGTTTTGTAACAGGTACCAACACATGGGACAGATTTGAACTCAGGGTTCACAAGCGAGTGATTGATCTCTTCAGCTCTCCTGATGTGGTCAAGCAGATCACTTCCATCACCATTGAGCCTGGTGTTGAGGTTGAGGTCACCATCGCCGACTCTTAGATCAACCCTACTTCTTTGTTTGCTTTCTCTTTTCAATTTATCTTATGAGAAACAATCTTCTTTCCTCGGTTCTTAACTACACTTGCTTCTCTCCGGTTGAGGTGGATAAACAAATGTTTTGTTGTAGTGAAACCCTATTTCTTATGTTTTCTTAATTGAATAGATTTTGAAGATTGATATTATAGTTACGTGCTTTTATCTCAATTTAAGATCCTTCGACCTTTCTCTCAATATAAGTCTTCGTTAAGTCTCAATTTGCAATCGTAATTTCTAATTTTATAATTCGAGATGTGTTTACTAGACAATTTTATAATTACAGAAGACCCATTAAAAAACATGATAAATTTATCGTTAACATAATACAACTCTGTCATCATTAAAATAAGACACAATTATGTTTCCGAATACATATGTGAACAGTCTAGTGATCCTTGCTCTCACTGTCATGAGACATCTCTTCAGCATCCTCAAACCTCTGATCATTGATTTGGAGCTGCAGGGTGAAGAATACTTCAGTTAATTTTTGAAAAAAAAAACTGAAAAGGAGATGTTTCTTATTACCTCAAGCATAGGCTGAGCAAGACCTTCATCTCCATTGGAATGACCAATTACATTTGTTGGACTCTGAGATATTTGCCATTCTGCATCTTCATCTGCTGTAGAACACATTAAGACCTCAGTTTACATACCATTCAAGATGAATACATTAAGACACTCTTGAATTCAGTCTCATGCGTATGAAATCATTACCTCCTCCACGAACATCCATCTGATCAGCACTGAACACCCAATTATGTCCGCTTTCTTCCTCTTCTTCTGAAAGATGCAAAGAGACAAAAACAGTAAATGGTTAAGGAATAAAACAATTGCATTACAAATGATAGTAGCAAAGCTGTACTCTTGTGTTGGTTTACCTTCAACAGGTTCAGGATTCAGCTCGGCACACTCGCAGAATACATCAAACAGCGTCTCCACTTTCAATACACAAGAAAAAAAGGATATGTCAGCTTAATATCTGAGACTCCTATACAATGAAACAATGAAGTACTACTTTCTAACCAATTCAAATAGCTCTAAGAAAAAACTCACACTGGGTAGAGTCAGAAGGAACAAGCCTCATCTCTCTGATCTTTGACAAGTCCAAAACTTCAGTGACTTCTGTATCAGAGTCATCATCTTCATCTTCTTCAACTTCAATCTTCAAAAAATACAACCATAAACTTAGAGATCCAATCAAAACGTGTATCAAATTCAAGCAAGAAGCACTTGGCAACATAAGCACTAACACTATCCTCAAAATTCGTTTGCTTTTTGCTTAAACACTAATCACAATCAACAAGAACAACATTACTAGGTAGCAATTCTAACAAAAGCCATAAAATTTGAATACCTGAGTATACATACAAGGAGATGAGTAAGCCTCAGGATCTCTAGAAACAGCGTGAAGCGATATCGATAAGAAATCAACAGCATAACCTTTAGCCATGTCTACATCGCTCAGCCAAATCAACTTCCTGAAATGAAAAATACCAAATGAGCTACGGCACTCATCTCAGTGGAGAAGGAGTAGAGGAATTTGAGAAATAACTATTCACCTGGAAGTGATGTAGAGAGTGCCGGGAGACTCAACGGGACGGTTTCCAAGAGCGACGGCGACGGAAGGCTGAACGTGCATAAGTTCTTCGCCGTTAGATTCGTCAAGTACAGGCTTTCCGGAGCCATCACCGGTTCTAAGTGCGAACTCTCTTAGACCAGCTACCATGTTTTCCGATCACAGAGAAACAGTTGTTAAGTTCGTCGAGAAACTGAAAATTATCTGGCAGGGTTTTTCTTAGGGTTTTCTCGATTTGTTTTGTTTCAGTGTGATATGAAGAACATTAATGGGCTTTTTCATTAAAATAGGATTCGGTATAAAGGCCCAACTAGTACTTTAAATTGTTTAGTGGTCCATTTCACAAGAACAATTGTGTTTTTTGTTAATGTAATCTTTTTTTCTTCTTTCACTAAAGGTTGTTTTGATGTTTGGTTGATTAATGTTGTTTCAAGTGAATTCTTCTGCGTATTTACATATATGTGTATAGTGATGATGAGTTGAGACGTTGGATAAGAGAGATGGGGGGTGGTCATGGGGATAGGGGAAGGTTATGGCCTTTATGGTAAAGGCCATATACTCATATGGGCAGATTGTGACAATGCATACGTTAATGAACGGATCATTGTCAACAACGACTCTTCTCTTCAAATTGTTATCTATTTTTATTATCTAACATATTCATAACATAGATGTCGGCTGATAATTTTTTTTTTAAAAGCATTCACTAATAAAGAGATTTCTAAGTTCTTGTGGAAAAAAAATTGTCTAATTCAAAGAATGAATTATTTTGTGCCTCGTAGAGATGTGAACAAGCGTAGATGAATCTCATGACTTATCAAATGTAGATTGATCAGAATTTGGAAACTAACATGTAAAAGAGTTTTTTTTTTATATATATATTCTTGAACATAGATTAGAGTCAAATGAAAACACCCGTTTGATGTGGTTGTTGGTATTCTAACTCAATAATATATATATATACGTCTACATCTATTTTGACAAAATGTGTATTGTAAAAGACAGCTAAATACATACGCTTACTTTAATCAATTAATATTCTCGTTTGATTGTATTAGTTTCAGATGGCATCTTCGTATGCATGTGCATTTTTGAATAGTTTATTTCCTTAAACGTCCAAAATCTGAAGAATAACAATGCGTGTACATATGCTCAAGAAAAGACAACAACAAAAAGGAATCCAAAATAAGAAAGAAAATTTAAAACAAAACACATATTTTCATATTTACACTTACAAAAAAAAAAGTCATTTACTTGAGAAAAAACAGACTTTTTTTTTCTTTCACTCTTCTCACCACACAAAGCACTCATCCAAAACCAATCTCAAAACTCTCTCTTAATAACTAATAGTTTTACTACTTTCACTCGTCTGACCATCACAGAGGTGAACTCTAAAGTACCCAATAATTATATAAAGATTTGATTAAGCTTCTATAATGGCTTCTCCTCGTGGAACCCTAACCCTAAACACATGTTCCTCTCCAGTGCACTTATCAACCTTCACCACCCACCGACTCTTCCTCACATGTTCACGATGATTATTGTTCCTCATCATCTTCTGATTATCGTTGACCCTCGTCACAAGCAACCCTTCTCCTATTGGCAAAAACTGTGTCTTCCTCCCATCGCTAAACCTCCACGAGCCTCTAGAAAACGCATTATAACCAACCACAACCGCTACGCCGCCGGTTCTTGTGTTTTCTTCATGGTGGTTAAGGATCTTTTTAACGATCTCTTGGTGGTTCTCTAGGTTACAATCGACGAGGACGAAATCGGCTTCTCCAAAATGATCATTGACTAAAGTGTCGTCGTTAGATTCTCCAACTACGAATTGTATCTGATGAAGCTCTGATGGTTCCAACATTTTCTTGGATATGATTAGTTCTTCGATGCCACGTAAAACACATACAACTTGACCGCGTGTTTGGTTAGCTGCTGCGATTAGGGCAACGAGTATGTCTGCGTTTGCTGCTCCGGCGCAAGCCACGGCTATCTTTCTTGCGCTATTGCCGGCGGCTAGAGCTGATATGAATTCGGCCACGTTTGGTTCTTTCGCCCTTTGATCCTGAAAATCCATATAGAGATATGTCAAAATGTGACATTCATTCAATATGTTCATTAAATTAAATAGTCATTAAAAGAAATAAACTCTTACCGTTTTCAATGTAGTAAGATAGGCTTTAGTAGCATTCTCAGCAGACCAAAAAGCCATATTATTATTGTTTTTTTGGTAATTTGAGAAACTTTGAAAAAAAATATCTGATTTCTCTCAGCAGTACGTACTCTCTCTTGCTTGGAAAGTTTTGAAGTTTGTTGTTGATGGTTTTGGTTTTAGGGGTGAAGGTTCTTTATTTATATATTGGGTGATTTGTGGATGGGACAAGATTCAAACAGGCTGGTCCAGTATCAATGAATAGTTTCTTATTGATATAAAGAGTCGGAGAAATTGAATAAATAGTGGTCAAGTTGTAATAGTATTCTACATACATCTTACAATACGGTTTATCATATTTAAAAAGCGGATTGTCTCATTGTCGAGAAACGTTTAGCTATTGTCACTGTTAATGTTCCTCTTCTTTATGAAACTTTAAACTGAATTTAGACTATGTTCAGGGGCTCTTCATAGTGGCATTTAATAATTAATCTTCACTTTGAATGTGCATCCCAATTCTTAATCACAACTAAAAAATAATTATACCGAGAAGTACGTGTAGCATAAATGAAAATGTTTTCGAAATATTATTTGGTGTCAAATACATGGTTCAAGCTAAGCAATGCATTAGTGTATGTCTGCTGGTAATGAGTAATCTAGGTAAATATATAAACACTTGTTCAAAACGGTAACCTTTTTATATAAAAACATAGATACAATGTATAAAAACAATCATCGCTTAAAAATTTAGTAAAAATCTGGATATTGGAACATGTATACATGCATACATATAGGAACGTAAAAATTATCAAACTTATAAATGCATATAGATAGTTTCAACGCTAAATACCCATATTATGATTAGTTTAAAACTAATAAGAAAGAAAAAGAGAGATTGCATTATAAGGAAAAAATGAGATGTAATGTCGAGTGCAGCAGGGGCAATGGAGATCTCAATGAGTTTAAAAATACAAAATAAAAGTTTATAAAAAAAAGAGCGCAACAAAGAAGTGAATTGAGATTGATACACATCTTAGGGACATAGAGAACATGGGTCCATGTTTGTTCTGACAACAAGCCTACAGTTTTTTCTTACAAGATTAGATTCTCGATTTCACATAATTAATTTGTTATTAACGTACGGTTTAGATGAATGGATATATAGTAATAGTATATTAGAGAAGGTCTTTGATTGTACAATCTAGTGACCGTCCTCTCTCGTACGGGTTTCCATGAAGCTTCATATACACTTAATCTAATTATGCATTAATCATTGTGCTAACCAAGACTTAAGAAATTAATGATCAGCTTAACATATCCATTTTATAATATCATACTACACATCAAATTGCTATATATCTTCTTGTTGTTTTTTTTCTTTCGTTTTTTTGTGAATTAGATTAATTGTTCTTTTTTCTTTTCTTTTTTTAAACAAACTCACTGCTCTTGTTATATAATCGATTTCTACTGGTTAATTATGATGAATTTTATTTATAAATTCTTACATCGATATTTCAAAGTGGTGATTGCTACACAAGAGATGCAGTTACAAAAAAAAATGATCGTGTAAGGATGCGTTGAATCCAAAGGCACAAAGAGCCACAGTGTCCCATGCTGATAGATATGATTCAGAAAAAAATGTTTTGAATAGTTTTGGGTTTATTGAGACATGTTCTTGCAATTGATGAAGATATATCACTCAGTGCACGATGTTTTTTCCACTTGAACTAGTTCCATGCATCTGTCATTATTATTGCTTTATACCTTATCAAGATAAGGATATTGAAGGTTAATTTGGCCAGAAGGAACTGGTCCAACGCTAGCTCCGAAAAGTTTTTGATCTGGTTCAAGTTTTAATTTATGACAATACTGTGGTCCAGTTAAGTGCAACTCCAAACAGTTTCTATTGGTTCATTTGAAATTGTAGATCATGTTAGAAAATAGAGAGTCTCAAGTGTTACCAAAACTATAGCAAAATCCACGAACTTTTGCTAAACTCTAAAAGGATCCAAAACGATAGCAAGGTCTTGGAATGTTATTTTACTTTCAACTTTCTTAAAATGATGGCAATCATGTAAATGTCTCGAATGTGTAAAGCCATTTCTCTTGGCATATAATGCAATATAGACGTTAAGAGAGTTTCTATTACATTCGATTTCATATATATTTTTTTCTAGGTCCGACGTTAAAAATACGTTAGAAATGATATTAATTAAGATCGTACATTAATATATATATAGAATACAATTCTTTTAAATAGATATACATATAATAGGAGTTCGATGCATGCACTGCCACTACACAAACATTATAAGACGTAGACGTAAATCCTCAATAGTCTTTATCGTGGCGACATATTTTCAGAAAAGTCTTAAAAGATATTTGTATCGACCAAGATCAAAATCACCGGAACTATGTACATGTGTATATATTAAACTAAACCTAGAATATTATAAATGGGGATGTAACGAATTCAAAGATCGGGATAAAAAAATGGTTGTATTTTAATGATTTATGGTCGATGAATAATAAAATCCAAATTTTTAAAAAACGAACGTGGGATTGGGATAATGTTGAAGAGGAGACAACGATAAAGAACAGTGAGTGGCTACAGATTCTGCTTCGACCATTCCAGGAGACATCATCTTTTATTAGCCTAGTTGTTTTTTTCTTTGAATATTCATGGGTGGTGATTTGTCTTTTTGTTTTATTTGTTTCTTTCACTGAATATGTATTAATAAAATGAAATAATCTAAAATTACCAGACAGTAAAACGCTTTTAGGTAAGTTGGGCCACAATAAAAAAATTATAAGCCCAAATGATAAAATCATAAGCCCATTAATGGTTGTTAACTTGTTTCATAATCGTCTTAAACGTGATATAGCTACTATGGTCGGTCCATCGACGCTTCCAAATAAGCCTCATATTGGGAATCACGTTTGCTTGCCTTCTTTGAGACATGCGATGCGTCTCTCCTTCCGCTTCTGCCTCCGTTTCGGCCTCCGCTTCTGGTTTCTGGGCGAGAAACGCATCACCGGCGATTCCATGCTTCCTATACAATAACCAACCATTATGTTATCTAAGCTTCTCTAAATTATCTTTGATTTTTTTTTTTTTTAAATGATTAAGGAACCTTCTTAAACAATTTTTTGGTACTATAATAGAGAATAAGATTATCATTCTACTAAAACAATAATGGGTCTTCAGATTACTTTTTCACCTCACTGAAAGTTCAAGAGAGCTAAACGGAATATAAAAGCTAGCCATCTTACTATTCAACTTAGCCATCTTACTATTCAACTTTAAGATCAAACAAAGAACACCCAGGACTACAGAAGACATAACATTCACATCCTGATTAAAGAACTTCTTAAACATTTTTCTCGTATTAATAAAAATATATAAGATAAGACTATGATTCTATTAGAACAGTATTGGGTCTTAATATTTATTTGCACCTCACTGATAAAGTTAGAGAGAGCTAAACGAAAAACAAAAGCTACCCCATCTGACTATTCAACTTAACATCAAACAAAAGCAAAGTATTATCAAACAAGAACACATAGGAAACACAACATTCCCATCCTGATATAACCATCGATGGAGTCTGCGTCTTGTAAAATCAAGGGAGGATCTTACGGCGACGAAGTGGTGTTTCGCGCTTGACATACATCTTCTCCACTTCGTTGAGGGGTCGGCTTGATCCATCTGGAAGACTCATAAACTTCCAGCCACCTCCGGATCCACGCTTGCCCTTAGCACCCAGTTTCTCAACTGTGATGTTCCATCCCTCTGATGAACGCCTCCTACTGTACTTGTGGCACTTCACTTCTCCTCTCCACTGGTTTACAGACCAAAAGGAAACATGAGTATTTTTTGTTAAAGAGAACGTCTCACAACTCAACAAGAACTCAAGCAGGAAACCTGATATTATATATCAATCAATGGTGTTAATATATCCTACCAATAACCGCAAGCAAGTTGCAAGTAGCAAGACTATTACGATAATAAGAGTAAATGAAGCCTTATGGCAAAGAAAAGTTTGATTTATAGGGAAAAGAAGAGGCAAAAAATGGAAAAAAATATCATTTGATTCGTCGATCCTCAAAAAAGGAAATAAATAAGATTCCCTCGCTAAGTGAGAAATGGAAAATTCATGGAAATGACAATCCCCACCCAGTCTAAGTATATAGGATTCCAAACGTGCATCTAGGTCTCAAGCTTTCATTCTAAGTTGCAAGCAGGTCGATTGATAATTAACATATGGAGGGGAAATTGTCTCAGTAAACAGAGTAAACCAAATGTAGTATTGGCTTACTAAGTCAATGAATACTCAAGTGGGCAAAAGAAGCGACTTACTTTCATTTTATTGAACTCAAATCTTCGAACAAATTCTTCGTAAAGCATGTCATCCTCTTTCTTTGAGATCTCATAATGGACTTCATCCATATCTTTGATTGTACCATCCCATCCTTCTGGCATGACCTTGAAGTCAGGCTTGTAATTAAGTGAGGCCACATGAAATTCCCGGTCATGCGAAATGAAGAACCTGCATGATATTCCATGAAGATGAAAGAATGGTATTCAGCAACCTATTCAAGTTTGTATCATGATCGTTCACTAAAAATGCAATTGGCAACACTAACTACCTTACTAATCTTATAATAAGGAAAGAATGGCAAAACTTAATAAACTATTTGGCCATAACGAAGACTAAATAAAAGTGAGCACAAAGAGATAGTCCATTTAAATTCATGTAGAACTCAAGTAGCAGTACACCAATGAATGAACAGAAAAAGAGTTTCCATGTAAAGTAACTTACTCAGGGTACTCATCAAGCAAACGCTCAACAGAATCATCCAAGGGACGACCAAGCTTCTTCTCCTCTTCTTCTTCATCTTCTTTAAGAAAAAGAATGGCGTGAACACGCTGCCTCATAATCCTATAATCCTTAGCAAGCCTCTCAACGGTATAAACCTCAGGATTCTCTTTGTGCAATCTATACATCTCAGTCTTCTCAGAGTCTTTAAGATAAGACCCTCTAGCTCCAGGCTCTTTCACTTGCTTCAACAACACACTGATCTCCATCATTCTCTGTTTAATCCCATCAACAAAAGCCCTGCCTTGCCTATTATCTTGGTCAATCTCTTTGATCATATCATCATACTCATTCATTTCATTAACCAAAGCAGCTTCCTTTGGACCTAATTTGCTCATTACATCTCCCGAATCAGAGGCCGTACTATCAGAAGAAGGATTCGCAGCGTTCTTCTGACGACCAACGGAGACACCATCGAAATGCTCCTTGGTTAAGCCAGTCGACCACATAGATTTATTGTCCCAATCGAGATCATCTGATCCTGTACCACCAAATGATCCTCCTGTTGCAATATCCCAACCGTTTTCATCGCCTCCAACTCCATCAGACCCTGATTTTGAAGAAAATGCTCGATTCACAGCAGATTGAATGAGTTCTGATGAAGCAGGAGCGTTTTCAATCAGAAACCCAGATGCCCTCGTGCAAGGGTTAAGTGAAACCGAGGAGAAACGAGATATGATCCTACTCAGGTTATACATTTTCTAGTGATGCTCAAAACAGAACGCTGAAACAGAATCAAGAGAGAAGATCTCGTAACTAAACAAATAAACAACTAGAAACACACACACAAAGTTCGAATTTTTATTAGCTGAAGATACAACAGAGTGAGATTTGATATTACCCAAGGAAGATGAGCGAAGTCGAAACTCCGATTAATCGGAATAAATGGCGTGAAGAGAGTCACGATGAAGACCCAACGGAGGCCAATGCGACTGCGACAAAGGAAAGGGAAGGGTTTTGAGAATTAACGAAGAGTTTGTATTTATGTTTTAAACCCATGTATTATCCTCGTTATTACAAGTTTCACCCAATAGTTGTTTATGTTGAGTCAATGATCCGTTCCTCAATAAATTGGACTTCTAATTTGTTACAATTTAAACCCTCAAATCGATTGTGTTTGTGAATGTGAAATAGGAATGATATAGACTTTTACAATTGCACAAGATCTTAACGTAGACAACTACAGTATTGCAATACGATAGAAACGGCTTATTGTGACAGGTAGGAGTTTGAGTTTAGTCTTACATTTTAAAAAAATTTGGTTTGTAAATGAGTCTAATGATGATGATCTTGTACGAATATGAACCATATCACGAAAGTCTCAGGTAAATATAATATTAATCCCAATGACCTCAACAATAAGAACATCGTTTAATCGACGAGTACAACATAATTAAATCTAAACCGATCACAAAGAACAGAACCCCTAAAGATTAGAAAACACACAGAAGCTCACACAACTAAAACAAACCTCTAAGAAGCAAAGAAAAGCTGAATCCTTGTCTAAGCTCCTTTTTCCTTTCTACACAAGAAAACTTTCTGACATTGATTGATCCGAGAGTTGCTCAACCACTATGAGATTGGCTTCTAGTATCTCCTGAATCATCATCATCGCCACCATCGTCATCCTCATCTTCTTCTTTGTTAGGACCTGTGTTCATATTACCATATCCATGATAGGCTGTTGTGAAATTGTTCATAGTAGAGTTGTCGTTGTGGAAAGCAGAAGGCACTTGAGCCATCGGTCTCACTATACCACCACCACCACCGTAGGGTTGTTGCTTTGGCTCCTCTACGGTGGCCACCGTTGGAGGAGTTGAATTCACGGTTGTTATGGTGAAAGTAGGAGGTTGTTGTTGCGGTTGTAATGGTGGTTGCGGTGGAGCAAAAGACTCCATGATTCGAGGTTTCTTCTTCTGATTTTGTTGTTCTTGATGCATCACAATGAAACTTCCCATTACCACCTGTCACAAATTATAAAACCTTTTTAGAACATTTCTGCAGAAAAAAACAAAATCCAACTTTTCTACACTCTAAATCTGTAAATATGTTTTATTCATATAATCAAAACATGTCACCTGAACAGGACCAGCTGCTATAAGCATACCAGCAAGGCCACCGCCCACGATTTTGCCATTTGGTCCGGCTATAGAAATGCTCATCCCACCGGACCGACCTTTTGTTCCTCCGTTTTCAATAGGCATAAAGGACCCCGACAGCGAAAGTATCTCATATCGACCCTACGAAAAAAGAGAAAGAAATCGACTCAAGAAACCCATCTAAGAACCAAAAGAGAATATAAAAGGCCAATAGAGAAACATGATTCATTAAATTTGGTTACCTCATATGTAAGAGTGCCACCTGAAGTAGTAGGCTGACGAAGAGTGACATTAGAGATGGAACCAGTTGCAGAGAGAATGCAGATAGCTCGAGATCCTTGTTGAGAATACGGCATAATCTTCATTGTTATATCCTGCCATAAACAAACAAAACAAACTCTCAAACAAAGACTAGACAAAATCCAATGTCAAAGCTTCGGTTACAAGAAATTTATTACCTCACCGGCATTGACAGTGAACTGATGGGTCATGAAATTTGCACCCACATAGATTGAGAGCCCAGGAGGAGTAGGAGCTGCAAAAGATAATAAAACAGAACTTGATGCTACTGCATTGGACCAATCTAAGTAACGTTAATTAATCATAATCATCAAGCAATCAACTAAATGATTCATAACAAAAACCATAAGCTGCTTCTTCTATAGATCCATAAGAATCAGTGTTCAAGACGGCAACTTCAATTCTTCTCCACAGAGGGAGAAACAGTAATTAAAACAGATTTAACCAGATAATGAGAAATCTTCTAAACAACTTAAACACACTTATCTTCTAAAGATAATAGGAAGAGACAGAGATAATATACTGTCTTTGTGTGTTTTGTTTTTGTTGTTTTTTTTTAAAAAACTGCTTTTTATGTCTGTTATTGTTTGGTCAGCATCAACAGATTCCCTTTCTCTGTCTCTAACTGGTCTGATTGATTAAGTGATTAAGCTTCGTTCAGACAAAAGGGTACCCAGCAAAATCCAGTTACGTTGGTCCCACTTCCCAACATCTCAAAATCCACACTCGTCAAAACTCACTCAACAGAGGTAGTGACACAAAACCCAGATCGGATCAGATCTTATTATGACTCACTGAAACCAATGCAAACAGTTGAAGTTCAACACACAAGAAGATGTTCGAATTTGTTTGGTTACCTGGGCTTCCATACTCAAACTTGTGAGATTTCTTGAAGAACTCGACAGGCTGATGCTGCTGCTGAGCTTTGCCTCGTTTCCAGTTGGAGTGATGGTAATCCCCAGACAATGGAATCGAAGATGAGATCGGAGTTGGAGACAGAGTTGGTCTTGACGCCCTAGGGTTCAGACTTCCATCTGGTGCGTACTTCCTCGGTCTTCCTCTCTTCTTCTTCGTCGGATCTGATCCCGTCGATGCCGCTGCTGAGCCAGGAGTCACTGTGGCTGGTACTGAAGCCGGAGTCGTAGTCGGAGCAGGAGCCGGAGGTGGAGGCGGAGGAGGAGATACCACCGTCGTGGGGCTCACGAATTGGAGAAAGTTAGGGCTTTGTTGAAACTCTGTTCTTGAAACCAAAGCTTCATCTCCCTTAACTGTGACGACCCCACTTGGACTTATTCCACCTTTCTCCTCCATTTTTTTTCTTAATTACCCACAAAATTCCCAAATATACTCTCTGCTCCTCAATTTTCACCAAACTCTCTTACTGATTCCTGAAAAAATTAAAAAAAATTTAGCAGAAGACGAAACAAAGTTTTTTTTTTTTTAATGTATTAAACTAAGAACAATAAAAAGAAGAAGATATTACAAGTTGGATTAGAGAGACAAAGGAAGATAAATATAGCTCAAAAGGATCAAAGATCAAAGCAGAGAAATTTGATTACAGTTTTTAGATTTGCTTTTTTTTTTTTTTTTGTTACCCCAACAATTCTGCAGCTGAAACTCAACACTGTAGCAGAGAAATGCTTTTTTCAATGGAGATTATAAACCTCAAAAAAAATCCCCAAAAATTTTACATGCAAATAAATTGCACAAGAAAAAAGAAGATAATTTCTGTCTCTAGCTTTGACGAATGAATTTAGGGTTTTTGCAAAGGAAAAAAAAAAGGAACCTGAATAAATAAAAATGGAAAATTTCAGGAAAAGAAAATGATAATATATATAAATAAATAAAATATCATGTAGACAGTTGTATTAATTTAATAAGAATAGAAAGGATTTAATTAGTTTAAAAACCAATATAATAATTACTAAAATCAAAGTATTGATTTTGGTTTAGGGAAAGATCCACGTCCGTCTTGGAAATTTAATATTTCTAATTAAATAATAGGAAACACGAAGAAATATTTTAAAAGTGGAAATTTCAAAAAGAAAAGGAAAATTAAAAAAATAAAGAATACCAACTTCTGACAATCTCCTTTGTCTTTTTTTTCCAGTAAATCACTTTTGAAGTAAGGCTGACCAAATAAAACTTGCTTTGAATACCTTAATTACTTAAACCATTTTAATTTTTCTAGATAAGCTAAGATTGAGATTTTTATTTATCATTGTTATGAGATTTTTCTAGATAAGCTAAGATGAAGTTAAGTTACAAAACTCAACTAAAAGTATTCTTTAGTTTTTAGTACCGATCATTATCATCATCATATGGAGATCAAACTTTTAAAAGATGTTAGGAAAAAAATGGACATTGTTTTTTGCAGCAAGTACATTGGTCGGTCAAAGTCAAACTAATCTTTCCCCAACACAATCAGTGTACACACTTGGATCTGGTGAGCTTGACAGATGATTACAAATGATCCAAGAATCATCAAATTTTCAGACCCTCTTTATGAATCAGCTGGTTATGTGCAATTTGAAGAATTTGTTTCTCTATGATCTCTTGTAGTTGTTCCTATGTTTACAAACCCAAATAAACGCCATTGAAGAGTTAAGAATTCATTGGTTTATGTTTTTGCTCAATCTTTCAGCCATAACGTGATTGAGGAGTAATAGATTTTGCTGACAGAGGCGAATCAGTTCGAGGGGTTTGAGGCGATGAGACAAATCTCTTGTTCGTTGATACTTTAAGACCCTTTTTCGCGCTTTGAGGCTTCGTAACACTTGCTTTGTCTTGCTCTGATGTCACTTGACCCTGAAGTTTCTTCAGATCCTAAAAACACACAAGAAAAAAAGGTAGCAAGCATTGTCCTTGGTGACTCTTCTTGGAACAATATAAGATTGGATTTAAAAGATCATTTGCAGGTGAATTAGTACCCTCTTTCTGCGTCTTTCTTGTTCTTTCTCTTCTCTCAGTTCCATATACTCTTCGAGCATCGAAAGTAGACGATTCTGAATGAAGAAGATTAGATTAGAAGTCAATGAACTATGTAAAATAAAATAAAATAAAAAAGAAGAAAAGAAGAGAGGGTTTTGTTTGAGGTAAGAAGATTAAGATCATACTCCATCAAAGAGAAACTCAGATTCTTTCTCTGTTTCCCATATTGTAATCTTGGAAATCAATGCTTCAACCATAGCTAAGAAGAGTGAAAGAAAGACTGTTAGTAAGATAAAGATTCACAAAGATAACAATGTGTTGTTGGGATCATTTCTATGAAACCTGGAAGTTTATTAACCAGTGCGCGAGCTTTCTCTGCGCGTTTGAGGATTAAATGTCCTCCTTTTCCAGTATTGTATCGGTTTTCATCCTATACAAAAAAAAATCATAAGTAACCATAAATTGTAAAAACTGAATCTTTGATAAGACAAAAAGAGACAAACCTGATTATACTCTTCAAGCCAATTCTCTTCCTCACAAGCATTCAACCATTTTTCAGCTTTTTCAAGGATCTCTTTTCTGCTTAGAGCTTCCTCTTTCACTTTCCCAGCTCGATACTCGATCTGTTCTAGTATACTTTCAGGGTTCACATCTCCTGATTCAATGGCTTTGATCACATCCTCAACCGCGATATCTTGTTCTTCAAGAACAATGTGTGTTCTTCTGCATATCTCTTCAAACTCTGACCTCTTCTTTAGAACAAGTTCTTTCATTTTACTCCACTTCAACTCCTCTAACCGACACAGCTCATCTTTAACCTTTTAAAAAAAATTAAGCAATCCATCGGCTAAAATATATCTCAGCAAAGAAATGATTCATAGTTGTTGAGAAAGTTACCTCTTGAAGCAAATCTATAGAAAGACTATTGGGTTTGGTTATTTCAGAAACAGTAGCAGCTATATTACATGAAACATCTATGAACTTTTGTTGTTCTTCTGCTGGTGTATCCATTAAATTCCAAAACTCAAGCATCGTCGCCACAAGATCTTGAAGCTGCAAATAAATAAAAGAGCTTCTAAGAAACAAAGAGCAGAGTTTTAAGATCGATGCTAAATAACTAAATATATAACTGACTTCTTGCATTCTCTGAATCTTTGTCTCATGCCATTGTTGTACTGATGAAGCTAACTTGTTAAGTGTTTCATTAGATATACTTCTTGACCCTTCAGATTCTACTAAACTTGGGTGAATCTTGGTGACAGCTTCTCGGAAATTCAAACCGAGAACAGAACAAAGCGATTCGAGAGTTCTTAGATGATCTTGAATCTGTTTCACCCGGTTTCTCTGCGCCAAACAACAAATAAAGCATCGTTTAATTTTGATATAATGAAAATTAAATTTATGATCAAGTGTGGATACCTTCTGTTCTTGAAGTGTATAAAGCTCTCTATGTAATTCTTCAAGCTTCCTAAGAGATAAATCAGATTCATCAACCGAAAAATCAGATGAACAAGTCTCATCAGATTCTCCATTAATCTCATATCTTACACATCTTATATCTTCAATGACTTGAATAAACTGAGTCTTCCTCTCTGATTTTCTCTTTTCCATATCCTCAAGTTTCTGAAGGATCTTTACTAACTCTTCTTTCAAGCTTCTCCCACTTTTATCAGAATGTTGTCTTCCAAGAATCGGTGGCTCTTCCATAACAGAACATATAGCAACAACTCTTGCTCCAGAATCAGCAATCTCCTGTCTTATCCGAACCCTCTCTTCTTTAACCTTTTCGATTTTATTACCATACACTTTTCTGCATTCGTCTTCGATCTCAATCAAAATCTTGTCTCTTTCGGTTTCAGTTTCTCCAACCTCTTCCCATATGATCTACATTAGAAACAGAAACACATAAAAAATGAAACAGTTTTTGTAATATTTTTTTTTAATTAACCCTTTTTCTTGGGGTTGAAGCAACCACAAACCTCAAGTTCTTGTAGAAGAGATGCACAAGTTGATTCGATATGAGTTTTGGACATTATTATCTCCAAACTCTGCAAATACATTTAACAAAAAAATTTCCACATTCGTTATCTTATTCAATCTTCATTTGTTTTTTTATACAAAAACACATGCATTCGAACATTTGAGGGCATGAATCAATTTAATATCTGAAACCATAATTTCTTTTTAATTTTCCATGACAAGAGACGAGACTTTTTTTTACCTGGATTGAAGGACACAGCCGTTGTGTTTTTTTTTTCTTCCAAGAAAATATTTTGGATAGAAATTAGAAAACAAAGAAAAAAAAATATCCAAGTCAAAAATATTTACAGGTAAAGTCGTTAAAGAGAAAAAAAAAAGAAAAAAAAAAGGAAATTACAGGAAGAGAAGTAGAGCTGTTAAAGGACCGTTGAGAGAACGCAACTTTCTTATATTTGTATTTTTCTCCCTAATCTTTTGATTTGTATATTATTTGCCCCTATGATCAAACTATTTATACTTCATTTTGTTTTTGTTTTGGCTTCATTGGAAGCATATATTTTCATTCTTCTTTAATAATAGGAATATCATGAATGAATTAATTATACGAGTCAACGATATTTATTTATTTATATGTTTACAAACACATGTTGAAATTACGGTAAATATAAATAATTAAACTAGTCTAGATACGATTTTTAAAAAAATAACAATTACCACAAAATTACCATGACTTGATTCAAAAATTAACTTAAAAAGAGCCAACTTTAAGATCTAAAAATAGAGTAACTAAAAGTCTTGCCAAACCCAAAAAGTGAAGGACTTTTTAACCTTTGTAAGGTTGTGTCTATTTCTATTAGTCATAATTAATAAATATGCACATGCTAATGCGTATTCAAAATTGTAAACAAACAAAGACAAAGTATTAGACGAAAACATTGGTGTTATGTTATGAGAAAAAATAAAAGTCAGGTCTATTTTGTGATTTTTCAAAACTAAAGAACCAAATTAAGAATACTTCAAAAAAAAAATGTGAGCTGTATTACACATATACGCGCCAACTGAATTAGAACCGTTGCCTTATTTTCTCTCTGTTTATTCCTCCATAGAAAAATTAGAGTTCATCTCATCTCTCTCTCTCTC
>NW_006238916.1:11158742-11264857 GCF_000375325.1 Capsella rubella | reverse complement strand
CTACTCTCTCTCTCTCTCTCTCTCTCTCTCTCTCTCTCTCTCTCTCTCTCTCTCTCTCTCTCTCTCTCCTTCGCTCTAATTTTTCTGGAGAAGATTTTTCCAGAGATTTTGAGGTGAAGGAGGGAGGAGGAGGAGGAGGACAACAATCGCATTGATTTATGCGAAACTCTCCTACTCGATTCCTTCTTCGGAGATCAGAATTATCGAGGATTGATGATGATTATGGTTCCGGAATCAACATTGAGTTTATCTGGAGAAGATTTTGAATTCGATATTGATTTTGAGTTCGATGCACCTAGGTTCTACGATTTCTCTAGACACGAGCTTTATTCAGAAACCGAAGAAATCGAAATTTGGTTTCAATCCGCTGGAAACTATCCTCCTTCACGTAAGCCACACGCAAAATGCCTAGTTTTGGCAAAGATTTGAATTGTTTTAATGTTTGCTGAATATTGTAATGCTTCTTGTGTCTTTTGATTATCTCAATCTCAGCTTTTAGCCCAAAGTTCAACTGGAAATTTGAGCCACTTGAGCAAGTTACCAGCACCATCTCAGAATCGAAGCCTGTCGAGGTCTCAGTCGAATCCTTGGATACCTGTGTGAATCGCAATGATAAAGTCAACGGTAATGATTCTCAAATCTTGTGTTCTGTTTCCTCTTTTTATTGATTAGGCGGCAAAGGTAATGAAGCTAGCTCCAATGCAGTTTTGAGACCCTTCGTTTAATTTGTTGTTGTCAGGGTTCATATATTATAACCAAACAGTTAAAGATGTCTCCAAGACTAAACCCAAATCTAAAACCAAATCGAGAATCTCTACTCTGACAAGACCTACGGCTTCTTTGCTTGCAAGGCAGAACAAACCATTAGATAATTACTCTGTTCAACTTCTGACGAGGTAATAAAACCAATGAGGAATCCATTGTGGTTTTGCTGTCTTTCATGGCTTCAATGACTGGTTTTTATTGTTTTAGATGTCAGAGGTCACTATCCAAGTTTGGTGATAAGGTACCTCCGATCTTAGTCTCTAAGTTACAAAATCAAGACATCAAAAGGCAAAAACCGGAAGCTAAGGTGTGTAATAATATACGGAGTTTGAATCTTTGTGCTGATAGGTTACATGAGTCATTGTAAACTCTGTTGTATGTTTCTAGGTTGCTCATGTTAGCAGAAGATCTAAACTCACTGTTCCAAGGGAACCAAATCTCAGAACTGCAGAAAGATCTGAAAGACACAGGTAAAAGGACTCATGAATTCAGCATGTGTGTTTCCCTTTTGCTTACATGTTTTAATGTTTTAAGTGATCCTTATACGCTTTTTCTCTGGAGAGTTTCAGGTCTAAGGTTAACTCAGAAACCGAGCAGATTGTGAAATCAAGTTCTAAAAGACAAACTAGGAACAAGAGTGTACTTATTCTCTTTTGTAGATCAGCTTTAGTTTCTTCATTAGCACATTCTCAGAAGCTTATGTTTTGGAATCCTTGCAGATAAATCTGGAACCTTCTTCAACGTCTTTGCCTAAAACTAATACGCCACGGTCCCAAGATCTTCAGGTATAGTGTATCTTTCAACAGCTACAACTCGAGTGTTTTATTTTATCGTTCCTCATCAATTAACAGAATGTTCTGCATTAGGCATTTCGTTTAAGAACAGCACTGAGAGCAAAGGAACGCTCAGCAAATGTAAGTCTTAAAATCCCATTCTGCTCTTTGTCGATTCATAACGTCCATGTCCACATTTTCTTAACTGATGTCTCGCATTGCAGGCTAAAACCGATGCCATACAAGAAATTGATGCTACTAACTCCAAAACGTCAGTGAAATTGCTTTGAAACTCCATAAACAATCTACCTTTCCTGAAACGTTCTCACACACACTTTCTACAGGCTTAAGCGTACTGGTTCCTCAAAAAGTAGGATAGCCAAAGAAAACCACAGCAGAAAGATAAATTGCCAAGTGTATGAAACTAAAACTTCTCCTCTAGACCCAAAGGTAATTCAACTTTCTTCCAAAAACTTATGGAAGTATCCCTTTGTAACATATTAACAACTCCAAATCTTCGTTTTCTTGACAGAGATCAAGCAAAGAAGAACTCGGTGAAGCAATCCGCCTAGAATATGGAAAACAGAGCTCCTGCCGGACAGATATCAACAGGTAACTAAAAGCCAATCTTACTAGTAGATCAAAACAAAACAAGCCATAATAGTTATATCAGACACCATTGATGATGATATAATTTGAACAGGAGCCTGGATTTATGCCGGAAGTTTAATTTACAGGAAGTTGCAAGGAACCTAATCACTGCTTAATCTTCACCTGGAAGATGTTTTCATCATGTTTATACATGTAACACACGCCTTCCTATGTCTATATATATATATATATGTAAACGTGTATACTTTGTTTAGATATATGCATAGATAAAGAGATTATCTAAATTTTTGTTGTGGGGACAAATACTTATATAACCCTTTAAATCAAATGACCAAAGACTTTAACGAACTCGTGAGCATGTTCTTGGGAGAAAACAAACATTAACTTCATATATCCTTTTCTTTCATATAACCTTTGTTCTTGTCTTAAATGTTTCACATACCTTCTTTTTCCTTACCCAAAATACCCCTTGTACTACCCTACATTCACTGTAAAAACCTTCCAATCAGCAACACTATCTTCCTTAGGATAAAATAAACTAAACAAACCCTGATTCTCTTTAAAGCTGAAATTTTATATGCTACTTTTGGAGATGACTTCACGGAACTGAACAAACCATTCTGATGCTTCTGCCTCACGATTCCTAACTTCACTCTCTTGCTGCGGCTTTTTGGTTGATTTATCAAGAGAAGGCTCTTGCAGCTTCTTGGCTACTTGCAGAGATGGAAGAAGAGAGAGTAGGACCCTAGAGACTTCAAGCATTGTGGGTCTCTCTAAAGGGTTTCGCTTTGTGCATAAGAGAGCCAGCTGAAATGTCTTCCTGATATGTCCTAAGTCTACACAAGTCACTGTAACCTCTGGATCAACAGCTTCCATCACAGTATTATCATCAGCCTTTGACAATATCTGCAACAAGACAAAAGACAATTTCAACTCTTTAATGGTCCAAAGATCATATACTTAGTGTTTATTCAGAGAGTTTCTTGATTCATATACCAGTTGGTGCAAGTTGGCTTCATTATCCACTGCTTTCTTCCCGGTAAGAAGCTCAAGAAGAACAATCCCAAAGCTATAGATGTCAGACTTCTCGTTGAGACGTGAAGTACGAGCATACTCTGGGTCAATGTAACCAATTGTTCCTAAAACATAAGTCGAAGCATGAGTTTTGCTAGCTGGTATGCTTTTAGCAATCCCAAAATCTGATAAATGTGCTTCAAAATTCTCGTCGAGAAGTATATTTGATGACTTGATGTCACGGTGAATGATCCGAGGAGTACAATCGTGGTGGAGATAAGCGAGTCCTTGTGCAGCTCCAACCGCTATCTTCAACCTCGTCTCCCAATCAAGCTTCACTTTCTTTAGTGACTCTCCTATTCCAAAAAGAAAAACAATCCTTTTTTAGATTGTATCTGCAGAATTATTCTTTTACAAAATGGACCAAAAAGGTAGTAAAAACTAACCATGAAGAAGGTCCCAAAGTGAACCATTTTCCATGTAGTCATAGAAAAGAAGGTTTCCAACAGGAGACAAGGCGTATCCATGCAGGCTGACAATGTTTCTGTGCCTGATGCTTCCGATGGTCTCGAGTTCTGTCTCAAATTCCCGCAAGTTATGCGGATACTGACTGTAGAGTCGCTTAATGGCAATAGGTCGGGAAGTTTTCAATGCACATTTGTATACTGTGCTAGAAGCACCGTATCCAATTATAAACTTTTCACTAAAATTCTCGGTTACTCTCATTATATCATCCAATGTGTGAATTGCCATGTCCATGTGGAGAATCACTAGCTTGGTTGAGCCTGAAACAGATCAGAGTGGTATTAACAACTAAGAAACAGAAGTTGGGTTAAGAAAAACTGTGAGGCCATCATTATTACCTTCAGGTCGTTTTGAGGGACCTATTAGGATCTTCTTCTGCTGCTTTGATTTGTAAATTGCAATGAAGATCACACACAGGAGAGTGATAACACCAAGAACGATGCAAACAAGAGCACCTCTTGAAAAGGCTGAAAAGGGCAAGAAAAAAAGTCAGGTAAGCCCAAATAAACAAGAAAAAGCATCTAATACTGAAGACAATGCTAAAGGATAAATCTAGTAGATACCTCGGGATTTCGGTAAAGGACAGCAAATAGATCCAACCCAATTTCCACAAAGATATGGATTTCCAACAAAGCTAAACAAAAGAACTGAATCAGTTTTACATTGGAAGATTATGTGTCATGATCATCATTATAGAAAACTGAGAGCAGCTTCATACCTGGCTGGAGCAAAACGTGAGAAGTTTTTCATTGGTGGGATTATCCCAGACAGATTATTGAAGGAGACATTCCTAAAACATTTACAAGAAGGAAGAACAAAATGTTGGATTCACAATCTTCCTTATCTCTTATCATAAAGTGAATGTCTCTAGCAATAGAACTTACAGATTGACAAGAGTAAAGCAGTTCGTAAGCTGATCTGGAATTTTCCCATGAAGCTTGTTGTTGTTCAATATCCTGCACATAAACGTAATGATTTATACTTTTAGTTTTTATATAATGCCTAGGAAAAGAACGTATGATTAACTTACAAAGAGTTTATATTCTGTAATTGACCAAGTTCACGGGGAATAACTCCGGAGAGCAGATTGAATGATACATCACTGCAATTAAAACAGCCAATTCAGTAAAAGAGGTGAGTTCAATAACCAAAAGAAGCAACTTTGAGCCTTACATCATCTGAATGCTTCGAAGGTTCCCAAACTCTGCTGGTAGTTGTCCACTTAGATCGTTTCTGCTAAGGTTTCTGTTCATAAAGCGAAAGTTCAAAAGTTAACAAACAATTTAGCATGATAAACATTACAATTTTACAACTTGAAGGGTTAATATCTTACAATATGAGAAGGTGTTCAAGAGCACCCAGGGTTAATGGTATAGACCCTGAGAAGTTGTTGCCAGACAGATCTCTGGAACAAAAAACATAGGATGAGTTTGGGACACATCCTAACTAAACCACATAACCAGAGAAGATAACAGAGTTGGGAAGACATACAGTTTGTCAAGATTTATAATATGTCCAAGCTCTGCTGGTATTTTCCCCTTGAAATTGTTTGAAGAAAGATTTCTGTAGAGGCAAGATTATATTATTACTAAAATGATTAGAGGAATGCAATGTTACTGCATTGTATTAGATGTTAAAGCTCACAGATAAGTTAAGCTCCCCAGATTGCGAAATGTTAGTGGTATAGATCCATTCAAGAAGTTCCCATGAACAATGCTGAAAGCAAATAAAGCAGAATTCAAATTTGAGAATGAGATAAAGGAAAGCATAATTTCAGAAGCATTAATCTCATAGCTTACAATTGATTCAAGGCTGCACAAGAACTAATGTTGGATGGTATGGGCCCTTCCAAACGGTTATTGGCAAGATTTCTTTCATGTTGAAAAATGGACCATTAAAAAAGGATTAAATGTAATGTTTCAACAAATAAAGCCAACAACTGAAGAGCAAGAAGAAATAAACTCACAGCTCGAACAATTGCTCTAGCTTCCCAAGCTCAGGTGGGATAGTTCCCACCAACTTGTTGTCGTTTAATTGCCTGTGAATACGGAAAAGGATAAGTATATATAGAATGCAAAACTTACGTAAGCAAACTTGAAGTTTGTAACGAAGCTTACAAATAACTGAGACGTGACATATTCCCAAGCTCTGGTGGGATTGGACCAGTGAGCATATTGCCATGGAGATATCTATTCCAATTAAAACATGTATTTATGTATATGGCAAGAGCTGAATATGTGAAGCATACTTTGGTTTAAATGAAGAAAACTCACAGCTTTCCAGTAAATGAGAGATTGCCAAGTATTGGTGGGATAGGACCAACGAGCTCATTGTCACTCAAATCCCTGCGAATAGAATAGGATTCACAAAGTTAGATGAGCTTAATTCGATATATAATTTGTCGTTGCTTTTCTGTATGAATTGAACTTACAAAACAGCAAGAGCCTGCATTAGACCAATAACTTCTGGAATTCTACCCGTCAGTTTGTTTCCTTGTAGTGACCTTCAAGAAAGATAATACACAGTATCAGTAACCGCATGTCTACATTCATCAATCATACTAAAGTTGAAGAGTCTGAATACTCACAGAGTAGCGACTTGGAGAAAGCCAATATTGTAAGGAATCTCTCCAGTTATCTGATTATAAGATATGTCCCTGTAATATCAAAAGACATGAGACCACAGTACACATAGATGTTGGAAAGTTAATGTTTGTTAAGAAGGCACATACAGGATTTGAAAGCTTGTGCAATTTCCAATACTCTCTGGGATAGTTCCAGTTAGATTATTGCCTCTCACATCACTGAAAACAACAAAAAACAAGTTTAGATACCTCAGACTTGCACAAATCAAAGAATGAGCAAGAGCTATACGAGACTCAATATATGGCAGAGAGTTGGATCAACTTACAAGTACCACAAACCGGTTAGCTGACACATATCAGAAGACAACGTTCCAGTCAACATATTCCCTCGTAAACCACTGCAGAAAGAATGCATTAGAAGGAGGAAAAACTTCTTTATGGTGTAAAGAGGTTTGGAGCAAATGACTATGATGCACTTACAGGTACTGCAAAACTTCATTCCAGTAAAGCAATCTTGATATCTCACCCGTTAGATGATTGCCTGCAAGATCACTGCAACACCATGATTACAGATTAATAGTGATAAAAGAAATTCAATTTCCAGATATTGATTCATGAGTAAATGATGTAACTACAGAACTCACAGTCTCCTTAGGTTTGGAATTTGAGTTAAGGTTGCTGGTACTGGGCCTGTAAGCTGATTGTTCTTCAGATTCCTGATATATCCAAATGGTTTAAAAAATGGAACAAGAAAAAAATAGAACTTGAAATTACAAAAATTAAAATAAAAAGATGTTAACAGTATAACACATACAGAGTCTCAAGCTGCTTGAGTTTAGAGATTGAGAAGGGTATGTCCCCGTATAACAGATTATCAGACAAATCCCTGTACAAAAGAGTATAAATGGAAGTCAAAATCTAAGACTTGAAAACTGAAAAAAATCTAAAAATCTGTCCTTACAGATAAATAAGCGAAGCACAGTTCCCAATCTCGTCTGGAATTTGACCAGCCAATTTATTTCCTACCAAGTCTCTGCAATTGGAGAAAGCCTTTAGAAACACAATCTTTTACAACATGCAAATCCACATAGAGAGTGAACATTCAAAGAACACATTACACTGATTGCAAATTCTTTAGATCTCCAATAGCTGGAGATATCTCCCCTCCAAGATTCAGATTGGACAGATTCCTTCACCAAAGTAAAGAAGAGAACATTACAAGAGCTGAAAAGTGAGGCATCCAACAAGACAAGAATTTATAGAGCTCAAATAAGATCCTTACAGAGAGACAACGGAGAAGCTAACGTTGTCACAGAAGACACCTCGCCAAGAACAGAAGTCAGTGTTGTGAACATCGTCCCAATCCAAAAGCATATTCACCAAGTTACTGAAAGAGCCTTTTATCGCCATCAGAGCTTTCCCTGTAGATTTTTAAAAATGAAAAATCGATTTAGTAGGGATGTTAATTAAAACGTTTGAAATACGAAACATCAGTCAAATAGTTAAATATACATAAACCATTAGATAAACCCAACTGGGGATTTCTTATAAATTTCATAACTTTTCTCTCCAGAACACAAATTAGGGACTAAGCTTTGTTCTTTTCTCGGGAAAAAACAGTGAGAGCTTGGAAAAATACAAACTTTCGAGGGTCCTGGAACAGGCATTCTTCTGTATACTAATCATGACCAAATTTCTTGGAAAATGGAGAAAAAGATTGCGTTTTTATATGCATTAGATGAAGAACAAGCCAGAGCTGAGTATTGGGTATGAAAAAAGAAAGCTTTCAACTTTAACTCTCTTTCTCGGGGAAACCAAAATGTTTGATAGAAATCCAAGATTTGAGTGCTGATCACTTCTGAAAAACAACGATTTTGGATTCGAAATTTTCAGAAAAAAAAAAATTCAAACAAGAGGTTTATGGAGAACAGCGCCTAAACCCAAATTATTGAACAGAAAACAAAAAACCACATTTTTAACAAAGATCACTAGAAAGGACGAAACAAAAGAGTTAGAAGAAACCTTCATTGTTCATAGAAGAAGCAACACCAAGAAGCATAGAAAGCACCACTGCTAAACATAAAACCACTCGCTGCATCTTCTTCTCCTTCATTTTTTCTTTTTCTTTCCTTTTGAGGTAATAAGCCAAAAAGCTCGTTCAAGTTACGACTCAAAACAACAAAGCAGAGGAAACAAAACACAAAAGAACGAAAGTTCAGGCTTGTTCTGCCATTGTTGGAGAGAGAGAAGGGAACCAAGACAGGAGATTAGCGTGAACTGCAAGAAATGCAGAGCCAGAGATGTTAAAGAAGAGAGAGAGAGAGAGAGAGATATGAGGAGTGAGATAATGTACTACAGTCCTATATAACTAGAGAGCTGAGCCCCATGAAAGAGAATACTAAGACCACGACAAATCTGTCAGAGTGTGAGTATATATGTGTGCACACATATACATATAACACATATATGCTTAAGACCCTTATCGGACATTAACTTTGATGTAAACATCACGGTGAAAACATTAACCTCTTCAAATTAGTACATGATCTCACTCGCAGTGTCACACACATATGCATTTACGTATCGTAGTTAACGGAGAAGTAACGGCGTTAAGAATATATAGACTAGTAGATTGACGGCGACAAGACCCGCCGTCTGTTGTTAGACGCCATTTTCCAATGCAGGGTAAACATTACACTGTGGATTCTTAGCGCGTGCATCATCGAACGGTGGATAATGCGGGTGCATGGTTAATAGGGTGGGACTCGACGTTGAAAAACTGAACTATGCTTTTCCTTGTGAAAGTTAGTTAATGCTTTGACAGTGATAGGGGAAACCGGTTGGACCGGTTTGATTTTGTGGTTATCCTCTTAGTCGACCGTTCGCTTTTTCTTATAGGAATTTTATTTATTTTTCGTTTTGATGTGATTTTTTTTTCACTATCTTATATAACTTATAAGAGACCATGTCACATGTTGGTTTTATTTTGGATTAATTTCACAATTTAAAGTTGTACGACTGAGACGAAAAAGTTTGGTGGCGTTGTACCTTGCGATAATTACAAATAAAACTCATATTGATACATGTATAATATACCAAGATGAATAACATATAGTAGTTGAAAAAATGTTCGCTCGCCTAAGCTCATATTTTCTATATTGATGCTCAAAAGTACACTATTTTATTATTAGTATTGTGTTATATGGAAATGTATTAGGGTATATAGTAGTTTAATGTATGGTCTTTCGTAGATTAAATTGGTCCGACCGTATCTTTTCTTGCATTGGTTTGGATCTTGAAGACATCAGAGTACCTTTTTCTTGTACAGTTGTACTAGACGGCTAAGCCCCTCTATCGGTCAAAGTTTGATATCTTTTACATATAGTAATCTTTTTAAAAAGAAATAGGAGGAGTAAATTATACAAAATAAGTTTGTTTGATGTTTGATGATGAATTCAAAATCTATTTTCAGGATAGTTTGAAAACTAGAATCTCCTCTGTAATATAATTTGAAGTTAACTCAACGTTAATACTACTTGATAGTTGATAATATGTTCACCACCACAAAGTACAGTAAGACAGTAAGTAATAACTAATCACCAACTAATCATTCAACATGATACTAGTTTTTAATCATGCAAATAAATGTTGGAAGAATTTTGTATAAACGAGAACAAAAACTAATAAATGAAATGAATAAAAATAGTGATGCAGTAGGTTCAGCTATAAGCGCCTCTAGTATTCTTTAGACTGTACGTGTAATGTAAAGAAAGATGCATGGGTTCACTTCAGCTATATGGCCTATTTGTTGAGCAATTATGACCACTCTTCTCACTGAACGTTACACATTTTTGCCATCTTCTTAAACATTTTGGCTGTGCAATAATTAATAAACCAGTAGGTTTCATACTAATCTTTTCATTTCCCAGTTTATGATATCGATGATATGTAAATTTTGTTTTTCTATTAAGCTGTAAAACGAAAAAAGACTTTGTACTTTCATAAAGCTCGTCGGGCTTCCCAGCAGCTATGTGGTACAAATGCAACATACCCCTAGATCGTGGGCATACCTTGTTGATGTTATAAACATTTTAGGCATATGTTTTCTACTTTTTACATATTAGGTAAAATTGGTTCACGTTCCACTCCTTTATAAAAGGAACACATATAATTATAATAATATCGGAAAACTAGGAAAATAATACCAAAACGAAATAATGAGAAAGAAGAGAAGAGACTGTTAAGAGTTTTAGAGAGAGAGAGAGAGCTATTAACAGAAGGGCTACGGAGGAGGGGGAACCAATAAGAGAAGAGAGCAGTGGACAGATGGCGAGATGTGACAGGGCAAAGACATGTATTGCTTCATTAGTAAAAAGCTGAGACAAGAAAGCTGAGACGATGGTTGTAGTAGTAAGTAGTAACTGATTTGGGCTTTGCCTCTCTTGTAATCCCTATGGAGAGGAAAAAACTTACGGTGGGGATTGTACCATTTGATCACAACCGTTCAAACTAGTTTTTGTTTTTAAAGCTCTCTTCTGTTCCTTCCAGGTTTCCCAATCTAGTCCTCTGTTTACATTGCTATTTTTATATACAATAATTGAGCTCTCCTCTTTTCAATTTTTGTTTGAATTTTTTTGTAATTTTTTCCTTTCTTTTTGGTTTGGTTTGCTTTGGTTCTGAAACACGGACCATTTGTCCTTAATGATAGGAAGTTGTGAGATTTGGGAATGTTTTGATTATTGCGTAGTTTGGTTTTGTTTTGTCGTTGACTTTCTTGTAATTCTTACCACAACATACCCAAATCTTACAACTTCGTGTTACTAAAGCGTTTTAGTAAGTCCAATCAGCAAAGAGCAAACTTTGCAAATTGCTTTGTTCCTACATCTCAAGTCAGGCCCAATATAGTTATAACAAACAAACCCCTTTTAGAATGTGAATATTGTATTTTGATGGGCTATTAGACTCTTAGATTCACACAAGTCTTTTCGATTCTAATAGTTTAGAGCAATTGGGCTACATGATCATTGACACTGAGGTATTAAGCAACCTTAACAGCTCGGTCCATATATGAAGACATCCAAGATGCATCCACAACACATTTTTGCATGCAAGAACTTTATTATGCTGTCAGACTGAGGGTTCAACTTACAATGCAAAGATAAGAGTGGTACGCCACCAAACCCAACTAACCAAATATGCATGCAAAATTTCATACATAACAAAAATATTTGGAGCACATTCGTTTACAGTTAATTAAGACCACTACTAGCGTTTCTTTATTAAGAAAATCTACAACTTTTGAGTAGAGTCATATGAGCTTTGTTTCTGTGCGCTCAGTGCTTTGCCACTGTCCTTGGTACAATAGCAATCATTAAAGGTCTTGTAACTTTTTCCACCAAGTTAATCCACTTTTTTGGTTGGTAAGCACTCTTCTTTCGACTTGATAATCATATGATTACATTATTAGTCTAGACATAATTATAAAGTAGTAGTAGTAACTATTCTACTAGCGAATTAAAGATTGCTTATGTCTTAGGTTTAACTTTTGACAATCCAATGGATAATAGGAATATATTCGTTCCGGTAAGAGTGGTGTCAGCTGATTATCTCCACCAAAACCGCCGTGTTTGGTACCCACGCGCTTCATGAGAAATATAAAATAAATAATTAAAGATTTGTAATCACCGCATTTGCATCGCCGACACTTCCATGGTTTTATCAATATTTTTATCGCAAATTTTCTGTTTTTTGTCAACTTATCATAAATTGTGTTTCCATGCGACTTTCATTGTTACATAATACAAGTCATGATGTTTAATTTGGTATTTGTATTCACATTTTATTGTAATTAGTACAACAAATGGCATTATATTGTTGCTTTATATTATTTTGTTTACATTGTTACTATTTCGATCGCTCTCCATTGACCTAAAAATATTTAGTTTCCGTACATTATGATATGAATAAATTAGTGTTTGACTTGTAGTATTAGACTAAATATTTAGTTCTTAATGTCCGTACATTTATACATGGAACGGTTAGGTTCATGAATCAATCATGACGACGTTCCGATTTAACGAAAGCTGAACATTGCTCGAAGTCAAAGGCATCGAACCCGAATCATGCGAAACATGTATTATGTTAAAACCAGTGTCACTACATTTTTCGTATTTTTAAAACGTTGACTCGAAGCTCGTCTCCGGTTCGAGGGTAATTTTAACTTAAGTTATGATTTTGAGTTGGATCCATGTAGTTTGACGATACCTATTTTAATTAATTTCGTATTTTAACTAGCTTAAATACGTTATTGGTTTCTTGAGTATCATATTTAAGTTGTTATTAGTTGTACAAAACAAGTTCCATCGACCTGATTAGATTCACTTGCGCAAGTCTTCTTTAATCAAACTCTTTTTGAACCTATTCGTCTTGTTTATTATAAACAAAGGATAGAGATTAGAGAGTGACCTTGTATAACGTTACATTATTATTATTATTTCCTTTTCTGTAGATTTCTTAATTATCATATACACACCACGATCTATTTCTTATATGCTCGAGTATTCAATTCACTTTAATAGAATAAAACAAGTATAGTCTTCACTTTCGTGAAAGCTTGACCGACAAAGTCTTAATATTAACCCGTAAAATACACGCTTGTTGTAATGTGTTACACGAGTTATCACTCCAACAAAACTGTTCGATTAATATTCAAAGTTAATGTTTTTAGCTTTTCAATATATAGGGATGGTCCAAATATGGATTAGAGGCTAAGATCCCATTGATAATGTTGGTATAATTAGATGAAACACCAACCACTCGAACCAAAAATAGTTATCCATACCATTTATATCCGGTTCGTTCCGGTTAGATGTATGCATTCCAATCGAAGTGAAATTACAAAGAAACTAACAAAGTCATGTCACAAGCAAAACAAAATTTGTCGGCAAAAGCTTGGAGTATGTGACACGTCAAGCGGCATGACTCGTGGATTAAAGAGGGGATGTCCACACAAAACCTCACATGGCTGATGGCTCTCTTATTAATTCTCTCAACATCAAACCCAGTTCACTCTACTCTGTCAACTACACGTAAACGTCACCGTTTCGGCGCATCCCCCCGCCTTTGAACGCACTTCTGACCCATTGATTTTGCCACTTGTTCCATATGCACGTTTCGTCTTGTTTCCATATTTCTTATGGTTTTACTTCATTTCGTAAGTTGTATTTCTTTTGTACAATTTCCATGATCGATTAATTGCCATATTAAATCATACTAGTAATTATTACACAAAAATCCGGTGATTATTTTAAGCAAAGTCGCTTACATATTTCCAAATTCAAGATTGTATTGTGATTTCCTTTTAATTATTTTTTTTCCCAGATATCGGATGGAAAACGTGATTGAGAGCCAAATAATACTAAGTTAGTTTCTGACACAAACTCTGAAGGGGAAAAAAAGTAATCTAAATAGTAGAATAATAGTTTCTGCTTCTACAACGACACGTTGTCAATTAAACTACGGTCCAAGTGTTCACTACTCACCGGCTGCTGTGGTCTTCCCTTGTCGGTTGCCGGCACAGACGGTCAATGACACAGGCACGTGTCCGTTTCTTTCCACTCCGTAATGTCTCCGACGCCTTGAGAAGAGAACAATTAAATAAATTTCAATGTACTAATCAGTATCCCGTATCTTGTTAATCTTCTGTATTGTTCCCCAAAGTTTTGATATATACGATTTATACCCAAAGTTCATAGTCGAACCTTTTCTTTTGTTGTTGGGACTTTTGTGTCTTAGGTTTGCTGAAGCATTTGTTTAGTCTACAAAATTCAACACTCAATACATTATTTGGTTTTAAGTTTTAACGAAGCATGTTTGTTTAGAACAAGATATTATTAGGCAACAATTTAAAGATAGTTTCTCTGAAATGTAGAAAAGTTTAGGGACAAAAACCGTGAATATTAGTTGCGAAACAAAGCAAATTAAATATAGTTTCCAAATTATTATTGCAAAAAAGGAAAAAAGAAACAGAATCTCCCCGTTTCTCGAGCACTCTCTTAAACTCAGACTTCTCTCTCTCAGAGTTAAGCTTTACGCCTTCAACGAGAACCACACAACAAGGCAACTAACCCAAACGCTTAGTTTTTCTTTTTGTTTCTTCCCCGGAGATTTTAGCTCCGTCGTCGTAACGGACCCAAAATTTCCGGCGACGGAATCGAATCTCACCTTAAGCTCATTTTCTTAAACTATGCTTCCTGTCTCAAACCCTTCCAGTCCTGAACGTCTCCTCAAAAAAACCAGAACCCCAGACACAACCGCCATTGATCGTAAAAGCTCTTTCAACTCGCTAAACTCTGTCGGAAACCGCTCAACCTACATCGCAGCCTCACGTAGCCACTGCACATGGCTAATCCTCTCTCTCCTCTCTCTCCAACTCATCCTCTTCCTCACTCTCCGATCCATCCCTTTCCCTCACCGTCACATCCCTGAAAACTTCCCTTCCCCCGCCGCTGTCGCCGTCACCACCACCACCACCACAACCGTCGTCATCTCCGCAGACACCTCCTCCAATCCCCCTCTCTCCTCCACCTCCTCAGACTCACGATGCGATTCAGGTCGAGTCTTCGTCTACGACATGCCAAAGATCTTCAACGAAGTGATTCTACAACAGTGCGACAATCTCAATCCGTGGAGCTCTCGCTGCGACGCGCTTTCCAACGACGGTTTCGGTAAAGAAGCGACGTCGTTGCGCAACGTGATCCCTGAAGACTTGGTTCAGTCTTGGTTCTGGACTGATCAATTCGTTACCGAAATCATCTTCCATAACCGGATTCTAAACCACCGGTGTCGGACTTTGGATCCTGAATCAGCCACGGCGTTTTACATCCCGTTCTACGCTGGACTCGCGGTCGGTCAATATCTATGGTCAAATTACGCAGCGGCTGATCGTGACCGTCATTGTAAAATGATGACACAGTGGGTCAAAGATCAACCTTATTGGAATAGATCCAACGGTTGGGATCATTTCATTACCATGGGACGCATCACATGGGATTTTCGCAGGTCTAAAGACGAAGATTGGGGATCTAACTGTATTTACACCCCCGGGATGCGTAACATCACGCGCCTCCTTATTGAGCGTAACTCTTGGGATCATTTTGATGTCGGTGTTCCTTACCCTACCGGATTCCACCCTAGATCGGACTCCGACGTTGTGAAATGGCAGGATTTCGTACGAAACCGCCGGCGTGAGACTTTGTTCTGTTTCGCCGGAGCTCCACGCGCCGGGATTGAGAATGATTTCAGAGGATTGCTCCTTCGTCACTGCGAGGAATCACGTGGGGCTTGCCGGACGGTGGATTGTACCGCCGGGAAATGCTCGAACGGCTCGTCGGCGATTCTGGAGACGTTTCTCGGGTCCGATTTTTGTCTTCAGCCCCGAGGTGACAGCTTCACGCGCCGGTCGATTTTTGACTGTATGTTAGCCGGTTCGATCCCGGTTTTCTTTTGGAGACGAACCGCTTACATGCAGTATCAGTGGTTTTTACCGGATAAACCGGATAGTTATTCGATTTTTATAGACCGGAACGAGGTAAAAAACGGCACAACATCTATAAAGGAAGTGTTGGAACGGTACAGCAAAGAAGATGTGAGGAAGATGAGAGAAAGAGTGATCGATTTGATACCGAATCTGGTGTACGCAAAGTCTCCGAACGGTTTAGAGACTTTCAAGGATGCTTTTGATGTTGCTGTAGATGGAGTTTTTAGAAGATTCAAGGAGCAAGAGAATTGGTACAAATGGAGATGAGGAGAAAAACAACAAAAGGAAGATGATGATTATTTTATTTGTTATTACTAATAAGAAAATTTTCAAATTTTAAATAGCTTCAGTAAAGTAATGAATTACACTGTAAATTTAAGATTTTTGTGTTTGAGAGATGAATAAGTTGGTTAGTTGAATTTTTTGTTTATTGGAGTTAGCCAAGGAAGTTGTTCTATGTGTGGAGTTCTCTCATTTTTATATATTCTCTTTTGGAGACAATAAGTATAGTTTATATTTTTTAATCATCTTTGATTTGCAGGTTAATATGTTGATAGTATACTTTATATATATAATGTAGTATTGATAGTTTAGTTAGGTGGGAAGTTAAAAAATGGACCAGAGAGGTCCACATCTTGGCACGTAAAAAGGGTTAAGTTGTTTTAATATAAGTTGTACGTTGATATAAACTGAGGTGGTAGGTAGGAGAGGTAGATTTTGATTTCGGGGGTTAGGTTTGGTTTAACTGTGTGTAATACTCGTGAGTCGTGACACTTTGATATTTGATTGTAGATATTTTGGGAAATATGTAATTTCAAAAAAATCCAATATCAGTAAAGAGAAAAATAAGCTTAGACTAATCAGGTTTAATTGGTTTTTTTTTTTCTTCTTCTTCTTTCGGGTACTAAAAGTAAAGAGCAAGATAAGTTCACCCAAATGACATGGCCTAAAAACCGAGAGTTGGTGTATATTCTATGCTTAGAAAATACTCTCAAAGTCCCCCAATACTCAAAAGTAATAGTAACACTGACCAACTCAACTATCTGGTAGCTCTTAAGTAAAGATATTTTGTTTTAAGTAAAAGATATTTTACTTGGTCTAGTAGCTCTGTATGCTCGTTTGTGGGTTGTGTTGTGCCAAGTGTACGTAATTTCTGTAAGTAAGAAGGTAACACTAGACATCTATATAACTTCTCAAGTTCTCCCTTTAACTCTCATCACCCATCTTTCTTTCTCAAGGAGGCAACAATGGAGTACTTCTCTCTCTCACCCATCTTCCTTCTCCTTCTCCTCTGCTTCATTAATCCCATTCTCTCTCTCACTGCTCAGCCATTCATCTCTTCTCTTAAACTTCATGAAGAAGAAAGCTGCCCTTACACCGTGATTGTCACAACAAGCTGTTACTCTCCTGACTGGTCTAGGGATCAGATCAGTATCGCTTTGGGTGACGCCAACGGTAACCAGGTTTGTTTACAAATTAATTTCCACAAACCTTGGGATTATTTTGTTTCCTTCCTTTTCTTTTTTTTTGTGTGTTTTAAACTTTATTCCATCTTTCTTGTTGCAATGGATGCATGTAATAAGTGTGTTAAATCGTATAAACCAAAGCTATTCAAACCAAAACGAAACTTCATTTGATTAGTTTAGCTTTTAGATGGAAACGATTAAAAAAACTAAAAACAAGATCTTAACTATACCAATGATGTCAACAATTATTTAAGATTTGAAAGTATATTAGGAAACCATGAGCTCTAGTCTAATAGTTTGTGTTAATATTGTTATTAGGTGGCTGCACGACTAGACGAACCGCTAAGTGGAGGAGGAGGTTTTGAGAAATGTTCGTCAGACACATTCCAAATCAAAGGTGAATGTCTCGACACTATCTGCTCCGTCTACATCTACCGTTCCGGTCCCGACGGCTGGATCCCGGAAACCGTCGAGGTATACAAGGAAGGTTCCAAATCCGTGAAATTCGATTTCAACAAAAACGTCCCTGAGAACACTTGGTCCGGCAAAAACAACTGCAACAACACCAGTCTACCGCCGCCTTCGCCGTATTTCCCCCCGTTTCCCCCCACCGTTACACCGCCTTCTTTTCCTCCGGAACCTCCTTCTGTCCCGCCACCACCACCACCACCACCACGTCCGTCTGCTGCCTCTGGACGTAGAGGTGGTGAAGGTTCGGTTGTTGCGGTTGCTGTGATTGTGTTTGCCTTTGCGGCTGTGGTTGTTTGAGCTATTACTTAAGAGTTTGCTTAAATACAACTAATGAGCTTTGTAGTTGGATATTGTGGAAGCATAAAGCTTTCCTTAGTTAACGTATGAGTTTGAGACTCTAACTTAGAGTTATCAATAAGCATTCCATATGAACTTTGTATCTGCCTGTTTTGTATGTGATTTATCATGACTATCCTTGTTTAAAAAATGAGATTACGTTAATTAACATATAACTACATATATACCACGAAAATACAATTCGACAACGACATCTGTGTACCAATCTAATGAGCAAACACACTCTTGAAATTAAAAAATTTCTACTTAATTCTAGAGCTAAGAGTAAACAAATTATTGTAAATTGTTGATCATATATATACCAGTTTTGCTATATCAAAAAGACAATACATATCAGTTTGCAAGTTTCGTTTTGATATGTGAAATTATTTAATCAAAGTCTTAAATTATTATCTTGATTATAAGAGTTTAAGACATAACCTACAAATAATGTACTGTATCTGTTTAGTCTCTCTAATACACAAAACATTAATTACAATTTGTAATCTACCTAATGACATAATAGACATGAGTAGAGAGACGTGTGGACTGTAACTTGGGAGCGTTGCCATTTAATTCGGTTCTTATACCAAAAATCAAATTTGATCCGGTCTATTCCGGTTCAGCTTTCGATACTTTATCACCTTCTCAAGTTCTGTTTCGATTTCTCTCTTCGTTTGGTATCTCTGCGAAACAATTTTGTGAGAAGCTCCAAAATGGCGTCCGTACGACTCTTCACTCTCTTCTCCTTCGTTTTCCTTATATCCATCTCTGTTGCCGAATCAAACGTCTTGGAGCCTCACGTCGCTGAATCTTTCAATGTCAGTCTCATCCAGGTTCGTTCTCTTTCCCCGTTTTTAAAACTTTCCTCCGGAGAATTTTTAATCGTCTTCCTATGTACAATTTTTCTCGAGAAACTTATGATTTTCACTCTACGGCCGTTAAATTTCATTGGTGATACAGAGATTGGGGAATACTTGTTCGTACACAGTGATCATCTCCACGAGCTGCTCGTCGACGAGGTACACGCGCGATCAGATCAGCGTCGCTTTCGGCGATGGATATGGAAACCAGGTTAGCTTTTTCCCCCGCTGAAGTTAGATTTTGATTTTGGTAAGACTTTGGTTTATCGAATAGTCTTAGCCTCTTAGGGTTCCATTTGAATGTTTCGTCCCAGCAACTAAGTTGATTTCGCCCATTGGGTTGATCTGATTCTTTTGTAATTGAGCTTAGTTAGAGTGAATTTACTTAGATTTTGAGCTCATTTGGTTCCGTTAGATTTCTCTAGCTGGTCAGGTTAGTTCTTGGTTAACATTATCACTGGTACGGAAGAAACCTAGCAACCAAAATTTCTCAAATTCTGCTATTGCTCTTGCTGATCTAGAGTACAGCTTCATGTTTTACACACCGGATTACACAAGTATCAGTGACAAATTCATCGTTTATGTGGAGTCTTATAGTTCTCTATTCACTGAACATTTGAGGGTTTAGAGGAATATACACATCTTTGGAATACTTGCAAGTATCAATGGATTGGTTTTGTCGTAACTAGTGTCTAATTTGTTAATGTATCTGTTACTAATAAACCGTAAGGATGTTAAGTTTTTAGCTTTGGTTTGATGAAATGTATAGCTCAGAGTTTTGCTTTTCCTAAATCAGATTTATGCACCAAGGCTTGACGATCCATCTACAAAAACGTTTGAGCAATGTTCATCAGATACATTTGAGATAAACGGACCATGTACATACCAGATATGCTATGTGTATCTCTACAGGTCAGGTCCAGATGGTTGGATTCCTGAGAGTGTAAAGATATATAGCCATGGCTCCAAAGCGGTCACCTTCTCATATAACACGCACGTCCCTGAGAGTGTATGGTATGGTTTCAACTACTGCAACAGCGCCTCGGATTCTAATGTCTTAGCCATTGGTCTCAGAAGGATCGTGCTCATACTCCTAGGGTTTATTGTCGCCGGTACAACATTGCTCTTGTAAGCTCTTTCACTGTCGGGTTTTGTATGAACATAATTAGGACTTGTGAAGAATAAAAAATGTGTACCGTTCTTGGGTCTCAGATAATGTATTAACCCGTAAAGCTATGATGAAAGTTTACTACTCCTAATAACAGAGTGTGTGTAGATTTTATGAGAAGTGTGTGTGTATTCGTTAGAAATTTGTGACAGTCCATCAACTCTAGTGTTTGAGATTCCGTTTTAAAGCTTGTGTTCGTTGAGAAGAAAACGTCGATTTGGTTTTTTTTATTACTCAAATCGAAAACACAAATGCCGAGTTTTTTTACTTTTCTGAAAAGGAAGAAAATTAGCAACTTACCATTATAATAGAAAAGTGAAATTAGATATTTTTTTGAGTCTTTGAATAAAAAAAAAAAACAAAACAAAACAAGACAGAAGATATTTTGAGTCTTAAGGACCTATTTGACACCAGGACAAAACCGGCGCGCATTCTATTTCTATAAAATAAAAACGGCAAGCAAAACGAAACAAATCAACGGACTAGATTGCACGGTAAAAGGCGCTTATTAGGGTTTTGGATCAATCTAGAAACTATAAAAAGTGGCGTAAACCCTAAACATTTTTCCTCCTCTTCGTCTCTCTGCCTGCTTTGGTTTAAAATCGCCTCAATCTCTCAAAAAGCAGGAGAGATTCGATTCTAAAGCCTCTCTCTATTTTTCTACCCCCGCCGATAACCTAAATGCCTTCATTAATGTTATCCGACAAGAAAGAGGAGAAGAAGATGAAGAAGAAGATAGCCTTGGAAACCCCAGAGCTTGACTCTAAGAAGGGGAAGAAGGAGGCCAAGCTAAAGTTTTCTTCTTCGGACGAAGAAGGGTCGGAGAAGAAGAAAAGTAAGAAGAAGGAGAAGAAGCGTAAGGCTGCGGAGGAGGAGGAGGAAGGCAAGAGTGATTCAAGCTCCGATAAGAAGAAGAGCAGCAAAAAGGTCAAGTTGGGTGCTGAAGATGTTGAAGTTGATAACCCTAACGCTATTTCCAAGTTTAGGATTTCGCCTTCCTTGAGGGAGAAGCTCAAGGAGAGGGGTATTGAAGCTCTTTTCCCCATTCAGGCTACAACGTTTGATATGGTTCTCGATGGTGCTGATTTAGTTGGACGGGCTCGTACTGGTCAGGTATTGCTTACTGTCTGATTTTGAATTCAGGGTTATTTGCTTATGATCTGTTTGTCTCTGTATTTAATTGGTTAAGTTTGGGGCTTTCGATTGTTTGTGTGGAAGGTTTGTTATTAAGAGTTCCTAAACTGCTAATTTAGGTAGATATTTTTCTGAGACTTGGGACTCTATATTGTGAATCTCTTGCTTGTGTTGATCTATATATGGTGTGATGCAGGGTAAAACACTGGCTTTTGTGTTGCCTATATTGGAATCATTGATCAATGGACCTGCCAAAAGCAAAAAGAAGAATGGATATGGCAGGCCACCAAGTGTCTTGGTGCTTTTACCGACCAGAGAATTGGCCAAGCAGGTAAAGATTTTGAACATATTACCGTCTTTGTTGCATATTAATTTTTGTCTCTCTTGCATTTTCTAATGATGTATATATTTATCTTTGTTAGGTAGCTGCTGACTTTGATGTATACGGAGCATCAGTTGGGTTAACTTCTTGCTGTCTCTATGGAGGTGATAGTTATACTGGCCAGGAATATAAATTAAAGAGAGGTGTTGACATTGTGGTTGGAACCCCGGGTCGTATTAAGGTACGTCTCTCTCTCTCTCTGTCTCTCTCTCTTTTTCTAAACGTATGTTTCTGGGTAAATTTTGCTTGTGTGCTCTCTTGACCTTGTAATTGATTTTCATTACAGGATCATATTGAAAGACAAAACATTGATCTGAGCCATCTACAATTCCGTGTTCTTGATGAAGCTGATGAGATGTTGAGGATGGGGTTTGTCGAGGATGTTGAACTTATTTTAGGTTTGTAATGGGATTTTTGTTTTTTTTTTATATGAAACAGCTTATCCATAGTTTCTTATATCTTCTTTCTATAACTTCAGGGAAAGTGGAGGATGCTACTAAAGTCCAGACTCTTCTCTTCAGTGCTACTCTGCCATCATGGGTGAAAAATGTGCGTCCCTTTCAATTATTTCTTCTTGCTATTTTTTATGGATTAAGCTTTTTAATTTGCTGCTCTGTTCCTTTTCTCTCTATTTGTGGCTGAGACCTTTCTTGCTTCTACCAGATCTCTACCAGGTTTCTTAAAAGAGACCAGAAGACTATTGATCTTGTTGGTAATGATAAAATGAAGGCCAGTAATAGTGTACGACACATTGCTATTCCCTGTAATAAGGCAGCCATGTCTCGGTTGATTCCTGATATTATCAGTTGCTATAGCAGGTATCCTTTAGTACTTTATCTATGTTGCTGCATTTTCCATAACCATCATTGTCTGGAGTGGAAGTGTGCAAGTCTCTTAACCAATTTTTTTATCACAATCTAGTGGAGGCCAAACCATTATTTTCACTGAGAAAAAAGAAGAAGCTTCCCAGCTTTCTGGTTTGTTAGCTGGGTCAAGAGCTTTGCATGGAGACATACAGCAATCACAACGTGAGGTATATTATCAAATTTTGTTTCAAGCTTTCTTGCATAGGCAAAGTTAAGTTGGGAAAATATGATAATTTCTTAGTATCCTGTTATATTGCTCTAACATAGGATATTCAGCTTGCTAACTATAAGTTCTGTGATTATAGGTTACTCTTGCTGGATTTAGGAATGGCAAGTTTTCGACATTGGTGGCTACTAACGTTGCTGCTCGTGGTCTAGATATCAATGATGTGCAGTTAATTATCCAGGTTAGTGGGAGCCCATGTGTTATAATCATTCTGGGTTAATAGTGCCTTGTTGGTGTTTTAACATCATATCTTGTTTAAATGTGTTGCAGTGTGAGCCTCCACGTGAGGTCGAAGCATACATTCATCGTTCAGGCAGAACTGGAAGAGCTGGTAAAAGCATAATCATTATTTAGACGGCTATGTGATACTTGTGCAGTTGCTTGATTAATGTGTAATGTTTGCTTCTTGTCATAATTCTTTATTTTATTTTTGTTGCAGGTAACACTGGAGTTGCAGTTACACTTTACGATTCTAGAAAGTCGAGTGTAACCAGGATTGAAAAAGAAGCTGGTATAAAATTTGAGCACATTTCTGCACCTCAGCCTGATGATATTGCCAGAGCTGTTGGTATGGAAGCTGCTGAGAAAATTAAACAAGTTTGTGACAGGTATGCTCACAGTTGCACCTCATTGTTCTTTTAAATATAATCAAAAATTAGGAAATGGTATATTCACCTACGAATACATTAAATGCAGCGTGATTCCTGCATTCTTGGTAGCTGCCACGGAATTATTAAAAACTTCTGGTTTATCGGCTGAAGTACTCCTCGCCAAAGCTCTTGCGAAAACTGCGGTTAGTCTCATTAAAAAAAATTCCCTTTGATGTAATTTGTTTTTAATTCAAAACAAGTACTTAGAATTTTGATCACTACAGGGCTTCACTGAGATTAAGAAAAGGTCACTTCTTACATCAATGGAGAACCATGTAACTCTGCATCTTGAAGCAGGGAAACCAATATTCTCTCCATCGTAAGCTCCTCTCTCTCCATGAATTCTGCTTTTATAGTCTTTGTTAACATTAAAAGTAAGTACTAAAATGTTGCAACAGATTTGTGTATGGAATGCTAAGGAGAAATATTCCAGAAGACAAGGTGGAACGGATTGAAGGGTTGAGTCTAACAGCAGATAAAACTGGAGCAGTGTTCGATGTTGTTCAGTCGGATCTAGACTTGTTCCTTGCAGCTGCACAAAAGAGTGCTGGGAGCATGAGCTTGGAAGTCGTTAAGGAGTTGCCTAAACTTCAGGAGAGAGAACCATTGCCACAAAGAAGATTTGGTCGCAATAATGGAGGCGGAAACCGGTTTGGTGGAAATCGGTTTGGCGGTGGTGGTGGCAGAGGAGGAAGAGGCGGTGGTAGAGGAGGTAGGTGGTAGGGGCCCGAAATATTGAAAAGCTCAAACTCTTACGTCTCCTTGACAAGAAGAACTAAGCTCCTCTCTTATTATGTCATATTACTATCTTTGCTGCGCTGATGATTACTACATTATAGGTGTTTTTTGAATGTTTTCTTCTTGTTTTTATTTTTGCTTTGATCAAACTTAAAGAGGTTCTCTTGTATCCTCATATCAATTTTGTGTAATTTGGATGATAATGATGATCATTTATTACTCATCACTCACAATTCACTTACGACCATTTATTTCTTTTTAGATTTTCACGTGATTATTATATATATGAAATAATTTTAACTTTCAAGACTTGAGTTTCACTTACGACCATTTACTTCTTTTTAGATTTTCACGTGATTATAACATATACTAGTCATACGATTCTCACGTGAAAATGTTGTTAATCGACTCAAAATTTTCAAACGTCAAATAAGTTTTTTTTTTTGCCTCACAAATCACAATAACTCAGCAGCAACTTTTGGAACTTTATCGTTTATGGGATAAGACGTGCTAGCGACATGTAAACCAAGACGGGTCTCTCGTTTAATGCATATAGAAAAGAGAGAAGATCAAAGAGCACTTACTTATACTGTCATTGTCATTAGATTGTGTGGTTAATATTTTCTTTCTCCACTTAGGTTTGCAACTTTGCATACTAATCACACAAGAAGAAAAAAACAAACTTATGATTTGGTAATTGATGTATCATCCACACCAGTTGTGTTAAAAATCAAATTTATAGTTACTATAAAACTTTAATACATCTTCCCTTTCTTATTTGTTGTACTATTATTTGCCGCTTTTTGACATCTGCCTCAGCTACCATTGTAGATTTTTTTCTTTTTCTTTAAGATTCTTTAAATGCAAAGAGATTATTCATTGAAATAAATCACGTGAATCTGCGAAATCTACACGAAATCAAATCTCTACACTCGAAGCTTCCTCACATCTCACTATTTCTCTATTACACAAAAATCAAACACACTTTATTTTGCCTTCTCATATTTATAATAGTAATTGTACTAAAATAGATATTACGTTTGGTATGGGAATAGGTATTACTTTGCAAAGAAGCCCTTATATAAAGACTTAGCATATACGAGTTCTATGAAGCCATAAAGACCAAACCAAACAAACAAAAACAAAAAAAATGTCCGAACAAAAGACTCCAAGCGCTGATCCTTACGCTTATCTAAACATGGTAAGGAATCCAGATGGTTCAGTCACTCGCCTCCTCAACAACTTACCATGCGCCGCGGCCACACCTGATCCTTCCCCACAAAACCCCGCCGTTTCTAAAGATGTTCCCGTGAACCAGTCAAAGTCAACGTGGCTCCGTCTCTACGTTCCCTCCTCCGCCGTAATCGACGGCGTTTCTTCTAAGAAGCTCCCTGTCGTCGTGTATTACCACGGCGGAGGATTCGTCATCTGCAGCGTCGACTTGCAATTATTCCACGATTTCTGCTCCGAGATGGCCCGTGAACTCAACGCCGTCGTCGTGTCTCCTTCTTACCGGTTAGCCCCGGAGCATAGGTTACCGGCGGCGTACGAAGACGGGACGGAGGCCCTGGAGTGGATCAAAAACTCCGACGACGAGTGGATAAAATCTTACGCCGATCTCTCAAATGTGTACCTCATGGGAACTAGCGCCGGTGGGAACTTGGCCTACAACGTCGGGCTAAGATCCGTTGATTCGGTCTCCGAGCTGAGTCCGTTACAGATCCGTGGATTCATCCTACACCACTCGTTCTTCGGCGCGAAAGAGCGATGCGAATCTGAGATCAAGCTTGCCAACGATCAGGTTTGCCCTCCCGCAGTCACCGACGTAATGTGGGATTTGTGTCTTCCCATCGGCGTTGACCGGGATCACGAGTATTCAAATCCAACGGTGGGAGATGGATCAGAGAATCTGGAGAAATTCGGACGGTTGGGATGGAAAGTGATGTCGATTGGAGGAGAACTAGATCCGATGATTGATCGGCAGAGAGACGTGGCGAAGCTGATGAGGAAGAAGGGAGTTGACGTGGCGGAGCAGTATATCGACGGCGCTGTTCACGGTGCTGAGATCAAGGATGCTTCTAAGCGTAAAAATATGTTTGTTTCAATCGCAAGTTTCATATCCTCCTCTGCTCAGTAACCGTTATTTTCTTTTTTTGTTCAGATATGTTTTTCGGTTTCCATAAAATAAAATAATAGTACTAAAGGCCCAGTTGCTAATGACCCCCCCAGCAGATTTAATAAAACAGAAAGCCCAATATCTTTAAGCCCATGTACCCCTTGAACGTTAGTCGTAAAGTCACTCTTAACAACTGGTCCAGATTGGTCCTAACTCTTAAGAATAGTCCCCTTAAGCAAATGAGCTCCACCAGAATTGTGTCGTGTGCGGTGGAACAAATGAACCTATTCCTTTTCACATTTTTAGCCGATAATTATGTTTTGTTTCTCAAATGTCAAATCATCATCAATCAAGAGAAATATCCATATTCATCTCTTACAATCAAGTTTCCAACATCCTACTAATTTTTTTTTTTTACTATTCATCTGAAGAAAAATACAGTCTTCAAAGCCAATAGCTCTACCACCAAAAAATACACTCTCCTATAATTTTCTCAAAATCCCTAATATTATTCACAACTCAAATTTGACTTCTTCTTCTTCTTTTTCTCCTTCTGTGTTATGTTGCATTTAGAAAGAACAAAAATAATTCACAACTTGAACTAAACAAATAAAAGTCACAATCAAAAAATTTAGAAACTATAAGATTACAATAACAACAAACAGTAAATAATAATAGTCTTAAATCAATTCATGCTAAAGCCCCCAGCCCCATAAATGAGAAAACGTTAAACGTGTTTGGATTTGTTGTCGGCCGAGGCATATAAATTGTGTGTCTGATCACTGTCACAGCCAAAAAACGATAGCACGTGAAGGTTAATTAGATTGGTTAAAAGTCATCCAATCCCTCGCCACAAGCCAAAGCCCAATAATGGCCCATCATTGAGTTCTCTTCTTCTTAAAAAAATATAAAGAGAGACCCGCCTCACATGCATCTCTTTTGTCTTCTCATTCTTTCACTAAAGTATAAAAGTCACCATTTCACAAAATAAAATTAAAATATATATATATACTGACTACCAAACAAACAATATATATTGTGAAAGAATCCAAATAAGGACAAGTCGATCGTGCGTTGCTCTCTCGCCATCGCAATGCTGGACCTAGCTGCATATCTTTGGCTCAATTAAATTCACCCTTAGCTAAAGTGAAAACATTTGCTAATAAATTTATCATTTTATAGTGTGTCTTTGATAATCAGAATCGTGAGGAATGTTAGAGATCACTAAACGTGTGTTCCGTTCGTGAGGAAACACATAAAAATTATTATCATAAATTAGAAGTCATAAAGTATCTTTGTGTGTACACTTCAATTTATTTTAATTTCAAACGATTGACAAAGTAGTTTTAGTTACTTATTTAATTAGATATTTTGTCAATTTGTTGGTTGTTCATGGAACTGCTCATTGGTAACACTATAGTATGATGGAAGCACACACTACAATTAAGAAAACAACCAAAAAAACGTTTTAATCACGTTCTACTAAATAAATTAATATAAAGAGGTTATAATTGCTCCATCTTACTATTTTATTCATCAAACTTTTCATGATAACAATAGCTAGATGCATGGAATCATATTACAATTAAGAAGACACAGGACAAACACACGATGTCTTCTTTTATTGTTGGCACATCTCCATTGACATCCAAATAATTGTTTACATACCATCACACATGCGAGTTAGGGAAGATTTGTACTACTCTTATAATCACTATCGAAAGAAGGAAGCAAAGAACGAGAAATTAACTGTGTCGTCTATCGAGCTTTAATGGATATGGTGGAATGAACAACTACTGTTCGTGTGGGAGTCTTTAAAGAAAATTATTTAGATGGGACATACTTTTTGTTGTATTTCTCTTGTCTTTACCCTTTAATACAAAACACTTGGTCATATACAAATTAAGATCGATTGTCGAATTTAGAAACAATGCATTAGAATTGTGTAGTAGTTGTGTAGTACTATGCGAGGACATATTAACTTATTAAGAACTTCACAACTAATCTAACCAGCCTATATGACTTGATCTTAATTTTGTGCAAAGTTTAATTGAATAGGGTGTACAATGGATCTCTATTTCTAAACATATATATATATATACATATCTTACATTTTATTTTAACAAGTGTATACGCTTACTTTAATATATTTACTACGTAATGTTAATGTTTTATTTCTAAATCATTACGACTTAAATTTTTAATAAATTGATATAAGGACGACAAAATTTGATATTGAAAAATAATAATTTGATAACATATATAGAAAGAACAGAACATAAAGGGGTCCGTAGTTATGTTAACTCATTAGGGCCACTGCCTTCGTGCCGCGGGTATATGCAACATAAATGTACAAGATTGTTTCTGATCAGCTCTCTAGCTCTCTTGTCTTTTATTGCTCTGATGATATCTCCCAATTATTGTGAATGACTGTCAGAATCTTATCTCCAAAGACGATAAGACCTAGCTAAAAAATATCTTTGGTTAATTTAATTGATATAATCTAGCATAGCTATACTTATGTGAAACTCTCGTCTCCAATATGATGTTTGAATTAATATGGCAGCTGGTGGTGTTTTTTCATCGAGAGTTCTTGATAATGATGTTCAAGATTCGGAGTTTAATTTTCCATTAATTAACATTGTGGTTCCTATGGAAATTAAAAAAAACGATATTGATGTTTTTTTTTTTAATGGGGTTGATGTTGAGTTGTAGAGTCTAATCTTTCGTATCTTATGTGTGATCTGATACGTGCGAACATTAAAAAAAAAAGTAACTAAGAAGTTCATTAAACATTTATTCGATATTTCAGGCATATATATGTATGAATATATGGATAGCTTGGTAAACAAAATTGGAGAAGTCCATTTCTTTATATAAAAAAAAAAAAAGGATCAAAACGCTTATTAATTGTCTCTCTTGCATCTCTTCTAACTTTGTTCGACAAGTTTGTTGCTGACAACTTGGTTGCTCTTAAGCCGGTCTGAGAACTCTTGAAGAGTGTTTTTGTCAGATCTGTACTGCTTCTGCGTGAACTCAAGAAACATGGACCATGTAAAGTTAGGGTACACTCTTTGACCGAATGCTTCTAGTAGCTTCTTTGGTGGCTTCACCACTTTGTCCTTTTCTGGACATAAGAAAAATGCTATCGACTTCCTTTCCCTCTCGCTGTTCACCACTGCCCGGTGCAAACAACTTTTGTATATTCCATTCGTCAACGCCTGTATAATACAATCCAAACTTGAAATTACAAAGGTATTTAACTTTCAATATCTTGACAACATTTCTTGTATAATATCTCGCGGAAAAATATTATATATTAATTTATGTATAATAGCATGTTTTGCATGTAAGTTATATACATAAAAAAAATTTGTTCTCAATTCAGCATAGTAGAGAAACCTACTTTATCATTATCATATGTTTTTTTTGTGGGTTGTAAATCAAGTATTCTAACTATGATGTTTCAGTTTTTCATATGCACTATAGAGTATAGATAATAGTTAATAAAGGTGATATTGGTAAGATTTGTATTATATAATACTATATAAGATGCATATAATATAACCCTCCCACCATCCCACGGCAACCGACATTTTAAACACTATTTCTTTTCTCTTCAGCCGCATGTTACATATAACACCCTCATCACCATGAAACTTTTTATGGATTAATATATTCAAACTCAAACAAATCAAGTTACTTAAAAGTCAAATGCTTTAGGTGATATAGATAAGTTTTTAGTATGCCCTAGCTAAGATGTTACAGTCTATAAATATATTTTGTACATTCCTCCCCCCCCCCCCCCTCCCCCTATGTAAGAGAAATATAGTTTTATTTACCATGAAGGTGTCGCCGATGTTAATGACGAATGATCTTGGCTTTGGAGCGATAGATCTCCACTGATTCTCCACGAAAACTTGAAGACCACCAACTTGGTCCTGATCAAGTATGGTTAGAGAGGTCGGGTCGTTGTGAGGACCTGTCCCTAATGTTAGATTTGGCTGCTTGCACGGCGGATAATAATTCAGCCTAAGTATTGAATCGTTATCTTCGTAAAACTCTCTAAAATAGCGTCTGTCGATCCCTAGACTTATTCCAAGAAACTCCATGATCTTTAATGAGAGAGTGTTCATCACCTCTGCGTATTCTTGAAATACACTTCTGCATGGCATAGTCATTATAGTTAATATTGTTTTTTGTCTATTATTATTATTATTATTTGGTTCGATCATACATTCGTACTACATGTATACTCGTGGAATCTCATTAATGATTATACACTGAAAACAAAAATCACTGTCACTTACTTTAATATGTGCCTTTCGACATCATATTTTTGTCATTTTTACATGGAGTATAATTTAACATATACTTCCTCTATCTCATTATAATATCATTTTATTTTTTAATAATGCATACTAAGAACTATTAAAATTTCTGTAGGCGTTATTAATATTTTATATAATTTATATATGAAAGTAATAATTGAAAACTGGAGTCTTTTAAAAACATGAATTGAAATTTCAAAATATAATTCCCTGTGAAACCAAAATTTATTATAATACGATATTCCCTCTGTTTGAGTGCAAATAATCGATAAAGCTTCTAGTTTTATCTCTGAACCAATTTTTTTATACATAAAATATATTAATAAGAAGCAAGACAAAAACATAATTTTTTTTCTTTTCATTTGTGTCAAAAGAAAACTTAAAACCACACTTATAATGAAAGGTAAGAATATTCACTAGTCATTACTATTATTAGTCTATGATTGTTAAGAAAGGAAAGGAAAAATTACCCAAGCTCTTGGTTTAAGTCACCCATTGACCTAGAGATGTAATCTTTAACAGTTTCGGTGCCATTCTTGAGCTTCTCCTCAGCGGAGAACCTAAACGAGAGCGTTTCTTTCCAAGGAAGCTCCGAGTAGAATCTCCCGACAAAGCTATCGGAATAACCGGAGATCTCACCCCACTCCCTCTTCACCTTCTGTTTCTCAGAAGCCGGCAAGTTAAAAAACATGTCCATACACTTGTAGGCACGTGACAATATCCCTTCGTGAATCCCATGGTTTGTGACGATGAAGAACCCGTGAATCTTGGCAGCTTCGGACACAAGCCTAGAAGCTTGCGACTCCAAGATCTGGTTGTCTTGGCCTGAGAGGAAACTGGAGATGTCGATGATAGGGACATGGAGCTCTTTGACGTCGATGGAGGGTTTCTCTTTGTCGGGCCATATGAACTCTATTGGTATGTTGTTTGGTTGCTGATTTATGAGTTTTGCATCGAAGCCTATATGTGAAAGATTTGAGATGGATTTCATATTTGATGTTTGTTAATATACTTTATGGTGGAATTAAATTGGAAATATATAGTAGTAATAACTATACACACTTTGAAGGCTTTCTCTTGACTCTTGAGTCGTCTTATTAAGTTGAGGAGACATTTATAGGAGTGGGGATGGAGAATGAAGTTAATACGGAGTTTTGATTTATTATTATGAAGTATATAATATGTGACATGTCTATAAAAAAAAAGTTAAGAAAAAAAAACAAATAAATAAATAGTATATGCTTGTCGCTAGTGGCTTGTGGGTAGCATTCAAAGCATGGGTCAGTGCTTATGCTTACGAGCTCGAGTGATCGAGCACACTTACCAACCAAAAGAAAAATAAATAAATAGTATTCCAATCAAAATATGTAATAGATTCCACTTTGTTTGTTAATGCTATATTCCACTTTCTAATGCTAATTTATAGTTTTGTTTTGTTGTTAAGATCTTCGAATCAGAATACATCATATTAGCACTCAGCACATTAACTAAAAATTGATCCAAAACAAAATATGTGTATATATGTTTATGATACACACATTGTATTTACAGAAATGTAATTATACACATCTTGATCTGATATAAGGTTTGTTTAAATAGATGCAACTAATGAAAAGCTTTCCCACAGGTTTAGACATGCTCATACCCATGGATTTGGGCTTTATATTTACCTTAGCAGGCCTAATTGATATCTGGGTCCAAATATAACGGAAGCTGTAACTTGATTTGATATTTGGAATTGTTGTACCAATGTTGTCGATCTAACTAAGGTTTCGAATTAAATTTCGGTACTGACTCAGTAAATAATTCCAAATCTTGATTATTAAATTTCGGTACTGATTTGGAAGAAACAGCTTGTGTGCACAACAGTTTAGAAACAGGACTCAGAGGGGACATTTACATGAAATTTTTAGAATTTAATTTTGCAAAGAGTTATATCTTTCATTATTAGAATATGATGGACCTACTCTTCTTTATAGAAGCTACTCTATTTGATTTAGCACATTAATGTTGTCACTCTGCAAATACGGAATAAATAAAAATTATACAAACAACAACATTAATTCCATCTTTTTTACTTTTCTTTCGAAATCTATATCCAAATTATATTATGCATTCAATTATAAATACAGTATATCACAAACAATCATTGCATGTTTTCAAAAACCAAAGTGTGTCACAGCCCTAAACTAATTTATTTTACGTACCAAAATATAATACTCTCTCTGTTTCATATAGTGCCATTTTGACATATTTTACACAAATTAAGAAAATTGTGAATTATACATGTTTGTCCTTATTAAATAATTGATTAATGATTTAAATTAATTGAAATAAGCTTTGCGTTTATGGTTAAATTAGAACATTTAGTGTTAAAAGTATATTGAAAATGTAGAATGACATTTTTTGCGAAACAAAAATTATTTTTTAAAATAACACTCTTTATTGAAACGGATGGAGAAATAGTCCAATTCAAGTTGGATATATAAAGATAAAAACAATAATAAAAAAATGATGTGATTTGAAATGTGATTAATTACCACTTGGAATGTTTGACAAAAACATGATCTAAAATGGTCCAGATGATGAATTAGAGAGTTGTGGTCCTTTTATAGATATGATGATAGCAATGTTGCAGGGATGTTGCATTGATGCATGTTTATAAAAGAAAAATCCACAAGTGTAAACTGAGATCTTTCCTAATTAGTATGAAACTGGAGACACAACTAATCTCATTGGCTCTTTCCTCCTATCTTCTTCGTTCTTGTTTTGTTTTTAAGCTCAATCTTTTTTTGAAATATAAAACATTTTTCTTCTGTATTCTTTGTTTTAATTACGAGGACAACGTACTATGACCATACCTAAAAAAATCAAAATCAAAATTCATGTGATTTGTATTGGCTACATTCACTTAAATATGGTCCAGTCTTCTCTTCTCGCCCGGCCCTTTATTAATTCTTACATTGTACAGAAATGTATCATTCTTTAGTACACACAATGCGCACTATATATATATAAATGGGCTGTTTTTGTTTTACTTTCACTGCTAGCTTAACTTCTTTTTACCTCTCTTTATACTATCGCTATCCAAGTCCAATGACAACTAAGTAATTATAAGAAGATGTATCCGTATCCGAGGGATGACCAACACAACGGTCGTGTGGGTGTATATTACTCGTTATTACAATGTAGTATATACTAGGTAAGTAGTGGTAAATCACATCACATTTATTGATGGATAAGATCACATAGTACTTGGTTTAATGATGGGTCATTGGATATATTAAATTACGAGAAAAGGCAAAGTCAGAATGAGTTAAGGATAAAAAATTTTGAAAGGAGGAAGAAGGAGGAAGACGTCATGGTTTGAAACATAAAAGGGTCACGATTGAAGATCCCCTCGTTGTTTGTAATTGGTAACACCACCCATGGAGTTTGTGTACTGTACGAATCTTATTGTAATGTGAGCTTCTTGAATTGTTTATGTTGTTGCATTCTTTTTTTTTTTATGTAATATTATATAACAGTGGTGGTGTTGTAGTTGCGAGACTCTCTGACATATATAGTAATTTGTAACTAAAAACATACGCTACACATAATTAATTAGTAATGAATCATTTTTAAAAATATTTTTCCATGACATATCATCGGCTAACAATAATACAAACAACAGAAACTGTGTCATTGTCGTTGTCGAAGGAGAAACGAACATAATTTTTTTTTTAAAAACTTCAAGTATGTATGTATAATGCGGTTCAAACTGGCTTGTTTGTTGTGTTTCCATGTATTGTAAAATCTATATATGGTAACGAATGGTATATATATGTTGTAGCTGTTCAAGCTATTTACTCGATCGTCATGGCAGAGCAGACCTTGAGATGTATTTTGTATTCTTCCGACGGAATACTGAAAACATTTACGTATTTCAAAGACGCCAAAACCCTGCAGGCCCCTACTTACCATTTTTTTTTCAAAACCAAAATCATATATCTTATTTTCATTACAAGTAGCCTTCTTTTTTTTTTTCAAAATATTAATTGATTTTTTATTTGACAAATCTCTCCTAATTAAAAACCCTACGCAAAAATAGTTGACGAAGAAAAAAGCCTATGAGTAAAAATAAAAATATATACGTGTTTATTTATTTTATACGGTCTCTCATGGATCCACTTTCTCTTAGCTATATTTTAATTTTAATCTTTATAAAAGAAAAATAAAAAAACCATTTCCCCCACTTTCATATTTATTCTTCTTCTTCCTCCTCAAGTCACAAAAACCAATTCAAGAACTCTCAAGACTTACAGAGCTCATTCTTAAACCCGGTTTAGAAAATAAAATAAAAAATGGGAAGAGACTGGTCCTGGCTGGGCGGAGGTGGCGGAGGGAAGAAGAAATCCTCAAACAAGTCAAAGAAAGAAGAAATCAAAGCACCACCGTCGCCGCTTCCGCCGTCGTCTCTCGCCGGTGATACTGCAACGGCGGCTGGTTGCATGAGTGCTGTGTTCAACATTTTCGATCTTCACCATTTACAGTTTCCTATTAACCATCACCAGCTTCATCTTTCTAAAGGTACCTTCCTCTTCTTTCTGTTTTTTCTTCATTCTGTTTTACATTATATATTATCTCATTTCTCTGTTTTATTGTAAATCAAATTCAGGCGTAGATGCGCCGAGAAACAGCTTGGAATCAACGGAGGATGAGACTCCATTCTCACCAACCAGAAAAGATGGAAATCTCAATATCTCTGTTAGTGTGAATATAACTTATTTATCCACTCTTGTCTTTTTTTTTTTTGTGTGAACATTCTTGGGTTCTTAAAAAGTGTCTTCCTTTTGACTCGAATCATAAAATTTTTCGCTTCCAGATGGGTATTAAAATCAAGACCAAACCACAAGCAAGATCATCTGTTACAGCAGCTACTGAATCTTATTCTCCGAGCATAAAGACACCAACTTTGGTTGCTAGACTCATGGGTCTTGATCTTGTTCCTGACAATTACAGATCATCTCCTACCCCATCTTCTTCATCTTCTTCTAACTTTATCGATCTCAAGACACCAACAAGATCTTCTCACACCAAGAAACACAGACATTACTCTCTCCAAAGAAACTCTGTAGACGGAGGCACTCGTTCTCTTCCCGAGACTCCGAGGATTTCACTCGGAAGAAGATCCGTTGACGTCAACTGTTCCTACGAACAACAACGTTCTTCGCTTCATCTCAGAGACAACAGGAACAACAACGTGTTGCCTGAACGAGAAGCTGGTATTAAGAATGTCAGGCTTACGAGGGTCAAAGAGATGAAGATACACGAAGATAAAGAGAATCGGAGTCCACGTGAGTACGCTAGACAGATAGTGATGCAGTTGAAGGAGAACGTAAGCCGACGGAGACGAATGGGAACTGATATTACCAACAAAGAACAACAATCAAGAGAGATTCATGACTCCAAGAAATCATCTTCTAAGATCACAATCATCACTCATGATTCTTCATCATCATCCCCGAGACTGGGGTTAACGGAAATCCCCAAAAGCAGACCAACCTCACCTCAGACAAATAATGTTGCTTCCAAGATTCTGGAAACAACAGTCAAGGTTCAAGACAAGACCAGGTTACCAACAGTGCAAGAAGAGCCACAGGGACCAGAGCAAGAAAAACAGAGGAAATGTACAAAGAAATGCAAGAAACCAGAGAATTTCAAGTCGAGATTAGTGAAGCCGCCACAGACAATGCAAGAAGAGCCGTTTGTTCGATCACCAGCAACAAGTAACAACAACAACAAGAGCAGCAATGGTCTTCTTCTCATTCAAGGAGACAAATCTTCGAGCAAAAAAACACCTTTGTCCATTAATCATCTCATCAACTTCACTAGTGTTCCCACCATCAAGAAGAAAGATTCATCACCTCATCACAAATCGGTACGCGACACGTACTCTCTCTCTCTCTCTTTGAAATCAATGCTTTCCCCTTATCCAAAGTTAAAATATTTATTAACGTTTTCATTGATATTCGCAGTCAAACGTAAAGCTCAGAGAAGCGCAAACACCAAGGAACAGAGCATCATCAGAGTTTCCTAGTTTTCCGAGCCAATCACAACCCCACATTGTACCAATCGCCGGCGGCGAGTTAGAGTACGTTACAAGAACACTGAGAAGAACAGGGATCGACAGAGACACACCAATCTCATACGCTAAATGGTTTTCTCCTTCACACCCACTCGATCCATCGATCTTCTACTTCCTCGAACATTTCGCTGTTACATCGACCAGACCTAGAAACCCACCGGAAAATCTCGCGCTCCGATGCAACAGAAAGCTGCTCTTCCACTTAGTAGACGAGATCCTCGCCGATATCTTAAAACCACACATCAATTTGAAACCTTGGGTATGCCGTTACTCAGTTCAATCTCAGAGGAACTTAAAAGGATCAGAGCTCATCGAGGAGTTATCTCGGAGAATCGAGCGGTTCCCGTTGGCAAAGTGTCTGGTTCTCGAAGATATCGACGCTCTCGTCGGCGGAGACTTCCCGGAGGTTGAGCCGGCGTTCGAAGAGGACGGGGAAGGAATCGTCACGGAGATCGAGAGAGGAATCTTGGAAACACTCGTGACCGAAACGACGACGGAGTGTATAGCCACGTGGATGACCAAAACGGCGCCGAATAATAAGCGTAACGATGATGATGTCAGGGGCACGTGGGGAGTTCACGTGACGAGATACTCACCAAACGTGGAGTCCCACCACGACTCGTCTTCCACAAGGAGACTGAGACTTCCACGTGGATAAAAGTATTCCACATGGCAGACATTTACTGGTTCTTCTTTGTATAGAATATATCTTCTTCTTTTTCTTTGTTTTAAGATTATTAATTTTCAAAATACTTTTCTAGCCGTTATATAAATAAAAATAATTTTGTTTTTGAAAAAGAGTGAGAGTGAGAGTGAGTGTGGTGTGGACCGTAATGTGAGAGAGAGAGAGATAGAAGTGTCAATCTCACAGATGTTTTTGTCCCCCGCGTATTCCAACATGCCATGGGTTTTGCATATGCTTATGCTTATATATGTAGCTAGTAGACCAAAGAATAGTAGTATTACTTGACTCATGAGTACTCTTTTCTTTTGAATATTTTTTTTTGGTTTCTTTTGTAACGAATATTTGAAGATAAAGATGTGTCGATCGATGTGTTTAAATATACCTATCTCACGCACTTGATGACACTGAATCAACAGTCAAAAACATGAATTATGGGGTCTAGTGGGAAATATTTGAAATTGGTATAGGTTTGAATACTATTATTACACGCAAACTATAGAAGCATATATACTATTTTAGGAATCTTACGTAGGGGAAAAAGAAATAATAATTTTGGTCCCAATTGTTTTGTTTGATATATATATATTTTTTTTTGCCGTATTAGCCTTAACTTGAACCCTTTTTTTTTGACAATTCTTTATGAATAATTTTATGAATTATGTCGTAGAAATACTGCTTAGTGTTTAAAGACCATAATGGTTTGATTACTAGATAATATATTTTATTTTGCGAATTGTGAATGCATATTTTAATGTCGGTGTGGTGCAGAGCAGCAGAGGCTTCATCGCAGTACCTTTATATAAGTAAAGTTGTGTTATGAAGAGTGTGTTGTGGTCTCATGTGCGTTAAGTATTGCATGTCATTATATTCAGTATTTGTAATATGTCATACGATCAAACAAACAAGCATACAAAATAAATTATTTTGGACAGTAACATCCAAGCTTTAAAAAAAAAAAAAAAAAAAGTTTATTCAATGATTCCATTCATTTTAGTTTCACAAACTATATAAACGAAACATTCAAACATATATAACGTAATAAATTGATTGAGAACAAAAAAGTATAATTACCGGTTTGAAATCTACCCTATTAATCTGGCGCAAAGCGATAGCTAGTTAAAAAAAGGTTTCAAGCTACTCTGACGATGTGACACACATCACACATTTTTTGCAGAAAGAATTATTCACTCCAAACGGAATATGACATTATAGTTATGGAGATGTGACAAAATCAAATTATGGTCATTCAAAAAAAGATAAAAATAATTAAAGTACATGACACTATAGTTATTGAATCAGCTTGATGAAATATCATATTATAGCAATACATAATTACATATTAGTGTTATACGTATATAACTTCCCTAGTATAATATACATAATTCTTCAAATATGTTTGATCATGTGGACTATGACTCTATGAGTGTGGACTATGTCATTTTTTACGACCTCAACGTGTTCTTAATATGCTAAACGTGTAGAAACGATGGCAAAATCAAGATTATGAAAAATATATTTAAAAATAAGAGGCAGACACAACAAATTTTCAAAAGCCTTTGACGATTATGACGTTGACGATAGGTACAAAAAAACGTACGTAAATTTCAAGAGGAATCTTACTATGTATCTTTGTTCTTATTATCATGTCATGAGAGTTTGTGCATCTCAGAGAGCTTAAAATAATTCTGACGATCGTCCAAAATAATTATATGTAACGGAGTGTAAGAGAAGAATATATCTTACATATATAAAATAATAAATATAGAAATTTTAAGAAGACAAAGAAAAAGAGAAAAGTAGAAAAGGTGAAGAGAACCTTGTAAAGTAGTAAAAAGACAATACGAAAGATAGATTTTGCATGGACCCGAGACATTTACGTGAAGATTAAAGCTACATCTGTCGTAATGAAGACACAATTTCATGCAATTTACAATGCATATAGTATGTAGTGTACGTTTGTTAAAACTTATATTAAAGATTAAAAATCAAATAAAATTGATTTAGTTATGTGTTTGGTTAATTACGGACCTTCGGTGGCCGAGATTGTAATCTTTCAGTAAACATACAAACCTAATCATTATAGAATTCCTTTGACAGTGTTAAAAACTCACACTATCATCAGTACATAAATTTCAGCACTGAAATCTCATTACCTGACTAAATATACATATAATTATAAGAAGAAGAAAAAAAACAGATGTAATTACTTTAATGAAGTAGTGCTGAATATATATCTTAGTAAAAAAACTAATAACTCACAATTATATTTATCTAACTATTCTTTAATATAAAAGAGATGCTGTAAATTAAGTACAAAATTCTACATCTAGTATATATAAAAAAAAGGGGTCTGGATCGAGTAACATCAGGTTTCCACATTTAAATGTCGTGTGTTTGTATGCGAGTGTATAGATGTTATCTTATGATCATATTATATTTGTCGTAGCTTAGGTGTCCAACTAATCTGTCGACCGTTGAGCGGGAGATTCAAAATTAAGCAGCAAAACTTATAAGATGAGCTAGCTAGAGCCAAAGTCACATGGGTTTATCTAATTTCTTTTTCTTCGTATTATAATATGTTTTTCTTTTACTAACCGTTATTGTTGCTAGGGTTGACCAAAATCTATTAAATGATGTTCATATTAATTAGTTAACCTCTTTGCATATTTTCCTGCAATAAATATTTAATTGTTTACCCAGTTTGTTGGAATTAAATGTCTTGTTGGTAAATCTATGAACATATTCGAGATTTATTATATAGTACTAATCATAAGTAACATAAATTAAATAGTCTACTTTTGGATTAGCAGAATGATTTCGAGAATGCATAGCGTGAATTTGAAGTGTCCTACAGAACTCTTTCAGGACTCGATAATTTTTTTGGATAAAGTAGAATTTAGAAATCAATAAAACGTGAAGGAAATGTTTTCCTCATGATTAAGACTTATATTAGGAATTTGCAGATTTAGATATTGAGATTTTTAAAGCTAATTAGTTTAGTTTTAGTACTACACATATTTAGACATGAGAATGTATTATGTGCGTATGACTTAAAAGAGAAAAACAAAAAAAAAGACATTCTTCGAAGAGAGATTCATACTCAACATAGATTTTCGCTAAAACTTAAGCTGTTAGATTTTATGGGGCGTAGCAAACTAGCAATTTCAATTCTACTTTACAATTACAATGAATTTTTCAAAAAATATTTTACATGAATTTACATGAAAATGGACTATTTTCTTCTGGCAATTTTCTAAAATTGCTAGTATTAAAACTTAATTTTCGTTCTATATGTGTTTTAAACGAAATGTTATATATATATAGACTTATAGAGCTAGAGCTAGTGGCATATTTTTCTAATTAATGAAAAATTAACAAATAAAAAAACTAAAGATATAGTACTATATATGGGATTTGATTACTAAACATTTACAACTGGCGGAAAAGAAATATTAAATACTTACATTTATGCAAGCAAAAGTCTAGAATAGTCCATTTTGTATCAATATGAAGGGAAATTGCACTTTAGGCGACTCTTTTAAGAAAATAGAATAATTAACCTTTTCGTTTAAAGAGAAAATACTTATTCCAATTAACACTTTATTTGTTTATTATAGTTTAAGTATTGGAAGTGCCTAGCTACTAATTACATATTGGGTTATAATAATAGTCCAAACAGAAAACCAAAAAAGGATTTACAGAAGATCAGGAAAAAGTGTAAAGTTAGAAAGCATACTATGTAAAGTCTTAGAACGACTATAACAATTTTTAAACGAATCACACATATATGTATATGCATGGCTCCTCTAACCTATGTACGTAACGTACGAGAATTAAATTCTTCGATATATATCTTATGCATACACACAAGTATTTAATTATTATCCAACCAGAAGTATAACAACGAGTTAGTCAAAATCAAAATATATGTAATTTGGTGATCCATAAAAGTATACTACATCTCGTATATATATAGCTGTAGGATATACGACATCCGAAACCTACGGTTACATAATAGGTTAATACGTTCTTCTCCATTTATATACTTAAAAAATTATAAAGAGTATCTTAATGAATAAAGTAGAGATATTCTTACAGAAGCAACGGTCGAAGTTATTAGTGAAATTTCAAAATTCAAATACAGCAGAATATGTAATGATCTAACCGTGAGCGCTGGTGCATTTATCTCCTATACGTTTAGATTATTAATATAATGATCATCTGAAGTTATATATATCATGTGTCTATGACTCTATGTGTATTTCTGATTATAGTTTACCCCACACGAAACGAGTCACTCAAGTCTCAAACAAAGACGGGTAAGGTGGGTGGTTGGCTGTGTATCAGATCCGGGCAGAAAAATATTAGTTTAATCCATTGGGTACTTATTGGGCCGCTTGGAGCCCAGAGCTTGATGAACAACCATTTCCTAATAAGAAACTTTAGGAGATTCTAAAAGTTTGAAACAATGTGCAAAGTAGTCTTGTAAGAATGAGATGTTCGGTAAAGCACATTATCAACCTCTCTTTTCGTTTTTTTTTTTGTTGAAAAAATAGCAAAAGAATATTAAGTTTACTGTAGTAACTTTAACTTGAGGTACTGTTTAATCTTAGATTCTATTCTAGATTTTGGTTCTGTTCGTTCTATTTTTTTTGTTTATGAGAATAATTAATTATAGCCGATATGACTTTCACATCCAGTATGATTAAATCTGATATAGTTATATTTTGGGATAGATGTACCATTAAATTTCAGGAACAAGAATTATATTTGGTTAGGTGTATGTATTATATTATTATTTATGCTGCAAAATAGAACCTTCGGCGTAATTATAATAGTATTGGTTTTGGACCGTGGATGATGATGATAAGCAGACATTCCAAGTACGGAATATATATGAGCTTCCTGCAGTACTTACAATGTGAATAGTGTAGTAATATCATAGCTGACCAATGTTGAACGTAGATATATACTATAATTCTCTTTTAATCGAGTAAGGACTAGAATTACATAAAGAGTTATTATCACAAGTCATTACCCTCACAACTTTATTGAATGCTTTTGCAAATTTCGTGATAAATAAAATAAACATAAAATATATTACAATATGTTACGTACGTACTAGCTGCAGTGTCTATTTGGCAAACCGATGAATAGATCAGTTTGAACATCCAAATTCAGATCTATTACTCTGCATTTCTCTTGTTGTTCATTCGATCCTCTCCATGTTTCTATAACACTCTGTTCATCATAACATATATTGCAATTTCATCAACCCACACAACATATCATTTTCTAATTTTTATCTTTAATTATGATAAAGGATAAAAATGACACGTAGATTATACTGTTTTATTTTTCTCACATTCCAAAAATTTTGTAAACGAAACCAATCCAAAAAAAAAACATCTTACTTTGAAATCCATATAAACTAGTTGTATATTTCATTACAAAAATTTACAACTTGAACTAGCAAGATCCAAATTTTACCGAACAAAGCCCTATATGTTGATCACTAATAATATAATATCTCAAATTGAACTATCACTTGTGGGAAAACCAATAAAAGGTCTTTGGATAATATATATTTTCAGCATTTTGAAAACATAAGTAATTTATAACATATATATGTAAGTTTCAGTTGAGCTAGTATTAGTATATATTTCTAATTATGTAATTATATATATACAGGTATATATCAAAGTATGTGAACTGGAAAGAAAGATGGATCACCTTTTGATGTAATTTGACGTTCTCGTCTAACAATTGTTTCTCCTGAAATAAAACCGACAGTTTCTCACCATATTTATATACAAAGCTAATTAAAATAAAAATGTATGTACCATGTATATGTTAAGAAATGTCAAACCTTTGCTTTTAACTTCTCCACCTGCTCCGAGAACAACTGAGCCTGTAAAACATTTTTTTCCAACTTTACTTCAATTCCATGATAACAGCACTTATATGTAAAATACACATGTGTCTTGATCAATGTTATAGTATACTGATTGAGAAATGTAGTCTCTTAGAGCATCTCCAATGGAGGTGTTTAATGAATGTTTAATGGGTTGTTTATTTTTATATATAATGAATATAATCAAAAACAATCTAAAAATTTTAAGCATTGTTGGTTAAATTGAGATTTTAAGCAAATCATAAGCACTTTAAACTACAAGTTGTCACAATTTTTTATAAAAATATTGGTAAACACCCATCATGGGTGCTTACCATTGGAGGTGGTCTTAATCGTTGCAAAGATGCATATCTAAATGATGAGGAGAACTATATATAACTAGATGATTGAGATGGAGATTCTTCGTGTCAACATGTGTTGTATATTTAATGCGTTATATCGATCATCTTTGTCATAGAAACCAATATAGTGATGAAGTATATATAGAACCTTTCTTTCTCGGACCTTGCCCAGACTTCTTTGGAGTTGACTATCGATTTCTTGGAGCTCTTCTAGAGAACAAGAAGCAATACCTTGTCCCAACAGTCTCCTATACACAAACGCAAAAGAAAGTTAATGACTAAACTTGGGTATCAAAGATCAAGAGGAAATCAATTAACATTACTAATGTTAGTGTAGTTTGCTCTTTGATTATTAAATATTAATCGTAACCTCTCAAAAAAAAAAAAAAAAGAAGAAGTGTTTTACCGAAAAGCTTCAGATTTCATAAAATATTTTTAAAAATATGCTAACAAAAACGTCCAAACAGTCTATTACGTATACTAAATATAGTTTGGACAAAAAGTTTTAGGTTATAATGATATGGGTTTATATAAAACGAAAATAATAACGTAAATGTAAAACAATGACAATTAAGATTTATAATCTAAGAGAAGTACGTAGCAACAAAAAGGATATAAAAAGAAAGTCTAAGACATGATATATATACCGTTTGTGAAACTCAAGGTGGTCAATCTTTGTTATCAGGTGGCTTGCTTCTTGCTTTAATTGCTACATTTCCCCCACAAAATGAAATGATAGGATGCAAAAGAAGTAAAATAGATCAATATGTAATATCTTTATATATATATGGCCACTATAAACTGCTGAACGTAGAGTCTTTGTGACCATCCGATCCTAGAAGACTATATATTGAAATCTAAAAATAGCATCGACCGGTCAGTGTAGTGTTGATCTCTCAAGATTTGGTTTCTTAGGCCATGAAAAGTCAAGGAACCAACATCATGTATGGTTTAAGAAAACATGAAGACAAAAATAAAAATTTGTTTGGTCACACAAACCTGTAAGTAAATTTCTGAGTCGTGATTGCTGGTTTCATGATCTTTTGTGTACTTGCGGTAGCGTTCGATCGTCTTCTTCATACTGATCAAACATAGACATATATCTTTTCAGAAATTCGAATTAATTAATGTACTTATTGCTTCTTAATTAATCTCTAAAACTAGTTTTATTGTATATTTAAAATAAGAGGTACATTTTTTTCTAGCAACGAGATATATGAAAATTTTACTTGACTGAATTGGTTCGTAGTTCTTTTTAAAATTGTACTATAATATCTTTTAGCTGTTGGTTAATATCTCTATAGGTAACTATTTAAACCCATGCCCTATGAATTGCAATGCCTTGCTTCTCCATTTTTGTTTTGTTTTTGGCAATTTTATTTGCTAACATACAAATAATTGAATCTAAAACCATGAAAACCAACTGCAAAACTATAATGAACGATATATATTATTAGTACAGAGAAAAATTATCACAACTTTGTAGCTACTCGAATCCAACATTGACTATAGCACCAGCTTAAAGATGTAAATGTGTTGAACATCAAATGAGATGCGTTTTAATCTTAGATTGCTTTTTCTTCTTATATATAGTTAATAATTAGTAGTGTACTATACTCACAAGTCACAAGTATAAATCCAGGCATATATATACATTATATAGACAGGGAACTATGTACGGATATGGACTGCACACCTGAATCAAACAAAGAAGATGAGCAAGTATAATTACTATAGCTACAAAAGTAGAGCCCAAATAAAGACATGGCGAAAACCAAAAACGATAGTACACAACCGAAAAAGTAAACTTTTTTTTTTTAATATTATCACCAAAATGATGGGTAAAAATATGTGCAACTTGGTACGGATCACACTTAATTATCATCTAAATGATAGTGTAAGTCCCATTTAGAGCTAGTTCCAATGTTGTTTTCTGTTCATACTTTCAAGAATTTGGAAACCCTAGACACACTAATATATCAGTATATATAATTACCCTCACCATTTAGTTTGGATGGAAAAGTTCAGGTAGATCAGAGAAAAGGAGTTTGTCTGTATAGACTTCTAACCAATGAAATATTATAATTTATAAACATAGAAAACTAAAATTATATTAATATGGGGAAGAGAAGAAAGAAATCTTTAGGATTCAGACAGGGATCGAATCTCTCAAGTACCAAAATCTAATAAGGTCGCTTTAGTCAATTACGATTCAGAAAAAAAATAATCAGACCAGACACAAACACATGACCTAAAAGCCTAATAAACCCCAAAACAAAGTACTGAAAAAGTAAAAGAATATTGAAATTAAATGAAGAATCAAGAAGGAAATCAAAGAAGACATACTCAGAGCTTGAGAATTCATAAAGCCGTCCTCTCTGAGAGAAGATGATGAGGGAGACTTGAGCATCACAGAGTACTGAGAGTTCATAAGCTTTCTTCAACAAACCATTTCTTCTTTTCGAGAAAGTCACTTGTCTACTCGTCGCGTTTTCTATTTTCTTCATCTCTATCTTTCCTCTCACCATTTTTCTTCTCTTTTGACCCTTTTCTTTTCGTGTGCCTGTCACAAGATCTGTAGAGATTGAAACCCTAAATCAGCCAGTGACCGGTCAACATAACCCCAGGGTCATAAATAAAGAGGGATCTCACCAGAAAAGAGAGAGTAATTAAATGTCGGCAGAGAAAATTCAAGAAGTGAAGAGAGGGTTTAGATTAGAATTCAAGAACTTCTTAATTAGGAAAAGATCATCAATGTAAGAGATTTTTGGAGTGATTACAAAGAAGAGATTTTTCAGATGGGGAGGAGAAGAAAGAGCTTAAAAATCCTACAAAAATGGAAAGAGGAAAAGGTATTTGGTTTTTTTTGTCAGGAACCCTAGAATGATCTGTGAGAGAAGGAAGGGGCAAGTTTCTTAATGTTTTATTTCTTTTTCTTTTTGTCCATGGGTCACACAATAAAATGATGCCATTCTTATTTTTTTATTTTTGTTAATAATAATAATAAAAAAAATTATGTAATAGAATATTTCTTATTTGTGTCCATATCTTCTCCTCGCCACATACATAAGGATAATTAGATGCCAAAACAAGAAACAGGATAATTCTTGTTTTTATTTTATTTTATTTATCTGAACCTCATATTTGACTATGATAATTGGTTTATTTGTCAGCAAGATGAAATTATACAAGTTTTTTTCTTTTTCTTTTAACCTCTGGATTTCAACCATTACCATAAGTCATCGTCACATAAATGATAAATCCTATGTACTTCAGGATAGAGAATTGTCTTAGATATTATTGAAATATTAAATGCATTATGTTTCTTGATTATTTATACCAACTTACTTCTATATACAAAAGAAATTGAAGGAAATAGTTACTAGCGTACGTACGTATAGTTAAAAGAGCATTTTAATTTGATATATCTCGGTCAAGCTACTGAACAAAAACATGAACATTATTAACATACTGGGATCAAAACGACGGGAGAAAATTAAAGAGCATAATAATTGTACTGGTGAACCGATTATAGTATTTCAACGTTTTGATAAATAATTGAGGAAAAAGACAATCGTGGCAGGTTAAAAATGATAATGGCCGTACAAAATATAACTTTAAAAAAACTTATTAAAAAAAAAAAAAAGATATTAAGCATTAGGAAAGGATCCATGTGGCTTGTGGTCTACGAATAAAACATTTTCTTTACCCTGTTTTGGCAAAATTAACGAGGAAAGAAAGAAATACGAATTTTGGAAAGTCTTCACTAAAATAGAAAATTTTGGGAGAGAGAAAAGAGCGATTGGACTCTCTAAAATATAAAATAATTCTTTGGGTTTTAATTTCTAACTATGTACAAAAATGTCACCATTACAAGAGAACAGTATACTTATATATGCTTAGTGCGTGGGAGTTTATTTAAATAGAGTTAGATTAATCATACAAGTTTAGTGATTAAATAAAAATTTCGAGAATTAAAAAATAACAAAACCCGTTTACCGACAAAGCTCATAGCAAAAATATATATGTTGTTGGTCTAGTTTTTCTATCGTACATCTTTGTTTTTTCAAGATTATATTGTAAGCATACTGCGTATATAAAACAATGTTTCTAAGTTTTTGTCAAAAACTGCGTGGAAAGACATGACTGCCGTGAAAAAGAGAAAAAGGAAAGATGGTTTCAATTAAGCATCATGATGACTGATGAGGCTGGAAGATTTTGCTGTTATCATCATGCTGGGACTAATTTGGATTATGGTCACTAGAACAAAATCTTTAGGGCTTTATCGTTGGCTAGAACTAACTCGATATACAGAAGCAACACAAGTTAGAGCAAATTCTCTGGAAATTTTCTTATTAAAATAATGAACACGAAATTTGACATTGATTCTTGAGTCTTGACTACTGTACGAGGCTGTATGATGATGGATGGCACTATGACCAGTAGTAGTTCCTTCCTAGTGAACAGAGTCGTTAACAGAAATTTAAAATAACGTATATGAACTGGAGAATCTGCTAGGTGTCAATATATGAATGGACTAATGGTTATGATCTAATTAAGAAAATTAAACTTTGTTCCTTTTATACATTAGATTATCCCTAATTTCTTTTAAAGAGGTGGAGAAAACAGTATTGAAAGAGGAGCACGCCAAAAGGAAACAGTCTGTCGATATTGGCATCGACATCATCGTACTATAACATGTCAGTGGCTTTCTCACGTGTCTTGTACTGATTCGTTTCACTTGTTTCCATTAGTACTGTTCCTCACGTGGCTTCTTCGTTAACTTATTATGTACTTCTTTATACAATTAAGTCAATAAGGCCTTTATGAAAGAATAAATAAGTACAAAGGCCCATTTAGATAAATGATCACAAATAAGGCCCAAAATCTCCTCTCTAAGATAGAGAGAGAGAGAGATTCCAACTTAAGCAGAAGGTTTGCGTCAGCGGCGTTTTCCTCCAACCTCCGCTTCTGAAATTATTTGTTAGTCTACGATAATCCCAGAGAGATGGTTCCGGTTCTTGGAACTTTTACTTTGAATTAGGAACATAATTTCTGCATTAGAGTAACAGAACAACATATAAATGATTTCTTGTTACATTTACCGGAAGAACAAGAAATGCAAGTGTGTTTTCACGTGAAAATGTAAATCATAATAAGGAATATGGTGAAAAGTGTAAACTACTTACTCTGATAGATTCATCAATCTCTGTTTCGGATATGTATAAAAGGAAGACTTGGAATTTAGCAGAACCGGTTTCAAGATTTGTGTTTAAGCGGAAGCAGTGACAGGGCAACTCTCCTTTGGCAAGTGACATAGCCAACAGCCAAAAGAACAAACGCAAGAAAAAAAACAAAGGCAAATCGACAGAGCCGCCTGCCAATAGAAAGATGCCCTATTACTTCTCCGCTTACTGTTATAACTTCTCCTTCTCCATTGCTGTGTCTTCTTCTCTTTTTTTGTTTGCGTTGAGAGAAGGTTGGTTGGTTTATTCATGGACTCATGGATCAGTTTATATATACACAAGTTTTGATAATAATGGTGACTTTTTGACATTTGAGTGATTTGAGACCAAAAATAAAAGAAAAGGAGAGATGCTTTGATGAGGTTATTCCCATGGATATCCAACTCCATTTTTTCTTCTTTTTCAAGTGTTCGCCTTTTGATGATGATGCTTCTCATGTTCTCTCATTATTTTGCTTCTTAATGAAGCCATTCAAAGATGTGTTTTCTTTTTTACCCACCCAGGTTTTTCGAAAGCATGTCTATACCTATTGAAGCATTTTAGTTTCCATATGTATTATACATTCATGTTTTCATATGCGGCGAGCACTATCATGATAATTTTGTCAGCTACAAAGCAAAAGAATCTAGAGTTTTTTTTTGGACTCAAGATAACGAAAAATGTAGACTGCTTAAGGAAGTGAAAGAAACCATTCAAAGATGTTTCTTCACCCACCCAGGTTCAAAGGCATGTAATGTCTCTACTAATGAAGCATTTTTGCTTTTCATATATTCATGGCTTTTCTCAAAATAAAAAAAAATAAAAAAAAAAAAGAATCTAGGCTTTTCTCAAAAAATCTCAAAAAAATTAAAATGTAGACTGGTGGAAGAATTGGAATAAAAACTAGTAAATTGGCATATCCGGTTTGAAGGGGTTATTCCATGAATATCCAGAAGATGAAAACGGATCGTTTTGATAAGAATTTGATCTCTTGGTTTATGCTTTTGTGAAGAGCCAAACTTGTGACTTGTGAGAGTGTCATATTCATTACAAAGTTATCCAGTTTTTAACTGTTGGCAAATCTCGTTCTTATGTCCTGTTTTCCTAGGTTGTGGAGTGATTTGCTTCTTTTTTTTTTGTCCCTAATAACTTACTTAAGAGAATGCAATGTATCAAATCTCATTGTATCAAAATCCAATAATTATTTGTTTCTTCTAACAAAAAATCTATTCAAGCCCAAATAGCTAAAAGCGACATCAAACCAGCACCAAGAACAAGGGATAAGCTACAAAAGACTTGTATCTTCATACTACTCTGAGCTTTGTGGTTCATAAAAAGTGGAGCTACCAAATCAACAAGGGCCATGTAAATCAAGATTCCAGCGGCTGCAGCGTTGAGAAAACCGGACACTTTTAGGGCCATGGGGCTATTCTCATTGTAAGTCTCCGCCACTCCAATACCGATTCCAATCCCTACTGGTGCCGTGAGTGCAAAGAACACCAACATAACCCAAATTTTCTTTACTTTAAACTTTGCCTGCACGTACACACAAATACATGTAAATTTATCTCCTCAGCTGATATAATCATATGAAAGGTAAGAGAATATGAAATTGAAGTTTACCTCAGAGATGCAGCCTCCAAGACCAAAACCTTCAAACAATTGATGGAAGGTAATTGCAGCTATGAGAGGCTTTATTGTGCTGACACTTGGAGATACTCCCAGAGATATTCCTATTATCACTGAGTGAACCATAATCCCCAACTCCAGTACCTATCACCATAAGTAATATAAAGAACAAGTCAATAATAAAGATTTATCTCAATATCGAGAATGTTCAAAAATAATGGATTTTGGATGATTTTTTAACTTACTTGAGTTACAATCTTTTTCCTCATATCAATGTGATCATCTTGGGGAACGAGAAGAGAGCCATGAGAATGTCCTTGTGAGGCATGAGTATGAGCAGAGTCAACCTGAAAATGTTCCTCCTTATCTCCGCCTGTACTCACCGGCAAAGTCTTACCCTCCTTCCCCGACCGAGATCTGTTGAAATACCCGGAAGCAAAAGACTCGATCAACATTGTCAAGATTGAGGCAGCCATAGCGACAAGTCCCGTCATCGGAAAATCTCCCCACGGTGGCTCTTCTCCAAGGCACGGACTAGTGAGACTCTCGGTAGCGTCGGGAAGAATGTGGACAAAACCAGTGGCTAGGATTACTCCCGCGGCAAAGGCTTTCACATACATGAAGATATTGGTCTCTGAATTGAGGCCAAAAATAGGTAAAGAGACCCCAATTACTCCAGCTAATAGGATGGAAACAAAAGCTATGATCTTGTATTTAAGAACTGATGCTTTTGCCGCAGCAGAGCCTCCACCATTGGATCCGCCACATTCGTTTTCTTCCTCCGCCGCTGAGACTAGAAGAGGTAGAATAACCAAGCAGAGAACAAAAGCACAAACTAGGGTTTTTTGGAATCTACCCATCGTTGGCTTTTGGAAAAAGTTAGGGTTTCTGTTTTCTTTTTGGTCTTCCTTTGTGGCTTTGATGGTGAGGTTTGTAACAGTGAACAACTCACATTGCTTATATATAAGAGGTTCTTGTTTACAGAGGTTTTTGGGAATATTGAATTTCGTTTGATGTAGGTTAACACCCTAAAGATATTGACTTTGTGTAATTCTTTGGGAATTATGTCGACATGCATAGTAATAATGTTCTTTTTAAGTTTTATTTTGGAAAATTTTTATTTGAAATTAGAACCAGTAGTTTTCGGAGATGGCGACATAATTAGTCTAGGTGTGTAGTAGTTATGAGTTTCTGGAAACTGTATTTATTGCAAAACGTTGAAGAAAAAAAAAAGCAAAGCAAAAATTACAGTTGGAGATAATTTTGGTAATTCTGTATTGAAAAATATAGTAATTTTTGACTAGCATATTTCGATAATATTTATATGTTTGTAACGGCAGAATGAGTCAAACGTTGAGATGATACTACTGTATAAAGTTGAGATACTAATACATACGTGTGTGAGAAGTGAGATAGGGTATCAAGTAAAACTTAGGTGAGATGTCAAACTCGTAAGTTTCTGATTAGTACGTATTACTACAAGCAACATCATATAAATTTCCAAAGTAATGTTATCATATCCTGTAAACTTACTAATTAGTGAGTGAAACCATATCTTAGGATTTGAAAGTAATCGACATTTGATTATGCAATAGCTGATATGGATTGGGATTGGGAAGGGCATGAATTTGGGAGACTTTCATCGAGCTTTCGTTTTGGGTTGTAATATGAGAAAGCTCATACACAAGTCACAACTTAGTTTGATCGAACGTCGTACTCTCTTCTTGTTTATGCTACTCTTCCGTTCTTGGCCAATTACAGTATCATCATCATTTAATCATTCGTACAATCAACTTCGTATTCTTTTTTAGATTTCTTAGGCGTAAATCACATAATAAAGCACAGTTTATCAACTAATCAAGTTACTATTTGGAATTTACTGTAGTCCAAAGTCGTTGACCTATTTTCTAATTTGGCGTTTTGTTATTGCATTAATCAGCAAACTATTATTATTTTAGACCATCAATTTTACAACCCTAATCCCGAAACTTACCAATGCGTACTATGTGCACCTAAAAGTTATAAAACGAAACATATAAAGCCCTCAGAAATACATGAATAAGCAACTCACAATATACTCTGTTTTTGCTCTGTTTCTTTGAAATCTCTGTGTTATTTATTATGGAATCCTTTTAGTATATACATAAATCCATACTTTACATAGGAAAAAGTATGCTTCAAACAAAATTAAAAGAGAAAAAAAAAAAGTAAAAAACGTATATATTTGTTAATATTTCTTACAATTTTCTGGAGAAGTAAAAAGGTGCAATTTTGAGGACAAGACCAGGAAAGACATCATCAGGGTCATGGATATGAGGGTTTCGCTCAACTATAAACGGGTCGCCGCATTTATCTCCGATGGTGTGAAGCGTCTCACCTTCTCCGACGACGTAAATCTCCTCGCAAGGCTTCGCTGAGAATTGAGAACCTCTGATCGAGTTAGAAGCGTTGTTCTCACGAACGGATAACAAAAGTATCAAAGACAACAACACAACAGCAGAACACCAAGCGCTCATGTCTGAAGAACCTGTTCTTGAACCTCTTACCATGTCTCTGAATTATAAAACAACTCTTGGAATTTTCTCTCGTTTGATAGATAATGAATAATAATAATAAATTGAGTTATTATGACATGCCTCTGAGTTGTTATATAGTATTGGGAAATGGAAGTGAGGGTTGTTTCGTCTTTTGGGGTTAGAGGTGTTGTGTTGTGTTGGTTGGGTTATTAGAGAGACTTGGTCTCTTATGCCTGTGGTGCAGGTCAACGGTTGTGACTCACTAAAGGAGATTTTAGCACTTTCTTCTTTACCTATGATCCTTATTATTTTGTTCCTTTTTTTATAAAAAAAATTAATGATATTTTTCGATGTCATTGTATAAGATTAAATGAATCTCATTAAAAAGCTATAGCCAAATAGCAATTTTCTAAAATACTATGAAAAGTTAAACTAGGAAAATAGAAATAAGCAGAGATATGGAGAATTATGATAGGGAATACTAACATTTCACAGGCCAAAAAAAATTAGTACAAAGAGAAGAAAAAAAAATAGAGAATATTGAAACTCTTAAATAATGAATGGAAGAGCCATTGTAGAGATGACATGCAATGATTTTTTTAAAAGAATATAATAGAGTAATTTTTAGAATATCTATGAACTCCTCTTTTAGTACTAGTTAAGATATTGAAAATATATATATTTTTGTTTATTTTTCTGGTGATAATATATATTTTGTTTATTTTAGATAGATATTTATCTTAAAAATAATATTAGAGTTTATAGTTGACCAATGGATTATAATATTTCTACACCAAATATCTATAATTTTAATTAAAGTACCACACATATAACTTTCGGAGTATATAATGTTCTTTCAAAAAGATTATGTCACAAGAAAAAAGATTAGGATATCGTATTAACAAAGGAGAATGTAGAATGTGGTCTAAAAGAAACGTAGCCTTCGAGAATAGCCGCCGTTTAAAGACACGTAAGTTATTGTGGTTCCACAAAAGCCAACGTTCCAACTACCTCTTTTTATTACTTAATTAACCTCAAAATATTAATCTTCAAATTCTCAAATTACAAATTACTCAATAATTCGTTACAAAAAGTTATCATTTTTTTTTTGTCAACGTGTTATCTATCGATTCTATTATTCATACGTTTTGGATAAAAACAATTCGAAGCAATTGTCATCGTATCGGTTGTCCTGTCGTGTATATACCATACCATACCATAATGGATTGACATTGTTCAACTAGCTTTTTTATTTGCATAGTACTTTATTAAATTAAAATTTTATTATGAATCATTGAAGATGGGTGAGCAAACTAAGTAACCTATACGTTTTGATAAGTTTGAAGAAAGATGCATCCCTATCCCCGTAGCATCTATTTGAATTTCCATAGAGTGATAAATGCGTAGCAGAGTCATTTATTCCTAATCTTGATCCTATTTCAGCAATTAACGTAAGAAGTACGTTGTAAAAACCTTACAAAACAAAAGTGAAAAAGAATCATCTATCCAAATACATACATAACAGATGGTGGGATCTGATACATCTACTGTATTTTTAAACGATATAATCGTTTTCGTTTAGCATATATAAGTACATTTTTGGTTAGGATGCTGTGTTGGAAAAACCCAAAAGATTGTTTACAAACTTCCAAAACGGTGTGAAAGCACATGACTTCTTTATTTTTTTAATCTTTTTGTGCAAATTTTTTTTTTAGTTAGATACTTGATTAGTACATCGTGTTGATGTACACTTTGATAAGGGAATATGGTGTTAGTGAAAGTATATGGCTGAGATTAGACAAAATTGAACGACGAAAAATACAAATGGGAATCTTTTATCGTTAATGGCGTGCGGAAAATGAGTATGACAAAGTCAGATCGGTCCACATTCTAAAAAAAGCAGTCCCAATTCTATAGGTTTATATGTTTTCCACAAAGGCCAAAAGTCTTACTTCTTATTATAAGCATCCAATAAGTGCTTCACATACGCACATATTTACGCACGAAAGGTTTATAAAACTGTATATCATCGAATATATGATTTTTAAAAATATGGTTGTGGTTTCTTTTTGTATGAGTTTTAGACAAGTTAATAATGTCCAACCGTCCATTATATTATTTTGACATCCCATTATATCGGCTTTCATTATAATACTACTATACAATTTATTAGCCGGGGGAGTTTTGAATGATACAATACAATCATTAATCATCTGTTTTGGTTATCTGAAAATTTGGGGGAAAAAGTCCATGCGTCTCCGTCGACTGTAGACTAAATTAGTTTCCTCCCAACGAAAAACACGAATACTAACTAAAGTTTGAAATGTTTCTCATTTACAAAGTCAATCATTCGACCATGTGAACTACCTATGTAAAAAAGAGTTATTGGTGTGTTGGTTAAGTTGGTTGATTAAAAGAGTTATTGATGTGTTTTTTTTATGAGCCGGCCGCCCTAAGACTTTGGTGCCCTCAAACAAGACAAAACCATGAAACTGTATTACGGCTATAAACAGTAAAAACTACGAAAATATAGTCCACACTAATTTAATATTACCTTATGAAATAATATCCAGTCGAAAATTACAAAATATGTGATCGCAAACGAAAAAATGAGAAATGAAATACTCATGATCGCGGTGTAAAAGTTTTAGTTAATATGACATATTCAACTCTCGTGTAAAATTGGCTATCCTGAATCTCCAAATATAAAACCCACATACAGTAATTAAGAGAAGACTTTTAGATATAAAAGACTTTTATTAGTAAAGTTTTTACACATGTTTCTGTTCTTATGGGTCATTTATAAATTAAGATATCTTGGTGTTTTTTTTTTCTTTTAAAAATTAAAACATAAGTTGGGTGTTTAGGTTTAAGTGGATGCAGGATAGTGGAGAGAGACTCACTTGAAAACATGCCTTGCATGACCAAATCAGATGGGCCTTTGGCCCAATCATCCGTTGTTGTGTCAAGTTGCTTGTGGCCCAAACGTAACGTTATAACTTATGAGAGAGATAAACCCGGCTGACTAAACCACAAGTCTCAGTGTCTCACATCATATGAGAGAGATCCTTAGCCCAAAAATAAAATAGATGTAATTGACCCATAATCTCTATAATGTGCATTTGAGCCCATGTATACAAATACAAATCTTCTTTTAGCCCGTTGGGTTATACGATGATACATACACACATTCTTGTTAGTCCTATAATTAATTGTAGACTTACGAGGTGAAGGATATACATAAGAAAACTAGCCACACAAAAAAAAAACTAGCTGACGATAAGATTTATGCTTTCTTCAATCAAAACTGATTCAAGCAAAAAAAAAAAGAAAAACAACAACAAAAATCAAAGTGATAATAGTGAGAAAGATGGCTTCAACGAAAATAAACCCATTAACAACAACAACAATCTACCTCAAATCTCCAAAAAGATACATTAACCACAAATCCCAAAACCAAATCAAACTAGTTTCGAATTCACTAAACCCGAAACTCAACACAACACAGCTCCCCAGTGATCTCTACAGTGTCAGCTTCAAAACCATTGGAACAGGTAAGCTTGGCATCTCAAGGTATCCCGATTTCGAATACTCTCCTCAAGGCGGCTCCGGCACCGGAACCGCTCAAAAGATGGATGAAAACAGAGCATCTAGCTCTGGATTGTTGTCTGTTTGTTTCAATGTGGCAACTCTGTATATTCCTCCTCTGACTAGCCAAACCACTACATTTCTCGGCTTACCACTGCCACCGTTTCTAAAAATCGATATTTCACCGGAGTTTTTCCAAGGAACTATCGACCAAGATTCCGGGAAGGTGAAACAAAATTTCATAAAATCCTCTGTTTTTTTCAGTTCTTGTCATTTTTGATAAATCCTCTGTCTTAGTTCTTGTTAAGATAAATCCTCTGTTTTTAGGTCTTGTTAAGATAAATCCTCTGTTTTTTCTTCTTCTTTTTGTTTTGACGTGGGTTGGATGGATTTGTTTGTAATGAAGGTGGAACTAGACTTCGAAGCGAGGTTCTTTTTCACGGCGGGAGGAGGGATATACAGAGCTCCGGGGCTGATGGTGAAAACGGTGTTGACGACGGAGGAATCGAGAGGAGAAAGAAAGAGTGGGAGAGGAGAGCGGATGGATAAAGAAGGGAAGTGTAGACTCGTCGGCGTCGCAAGAGTTGAGACCGTGGAGGACTTTTTTATGAACACGTTCCTCTCTCTTCCGGCGGAGTGTCTCGCCGATCTACAAGCTGTTATTTCAGTCTCTGATCCTCAGTCTTGAGCTTAATTATTTGAGTTTTGAAGTAAAAGTTGATTTAAGTGTTTGCTTAAACTTAATATTAGTATGTTTCTTCTTAGATAACTGTGGGAGATTTTTGAATTATGAAACATTGTTATGGATGGGTGACCCCAAGAGTGCAGTCTAGAGAAAACGAATAGCAAGAGATAATGGGGAAAACAAAATTGCAGGTTGAAGAAATAAGTGCGAGTTTGACACATATCTGAACACTTGTTTGTTCCTGAAAATGTGATTACCAAATATGTTGTTTTATTTGACCGACCTTGTTATTTGAATAATGGATGATACTTTGTGTTTGAAAGTAGATTGAATACTGTACATGACTTGTCTTCTGTCGACTTCTTTTTTTTTGTTTTTTTTTGTTTTAGTATGCTCCAAGAAAGATATGTGATTTCAAAAATGAACCAAAATAAGAGTTTTTGCTTAAAAAAATGAAGAAGAGTTTGACCTTATTTAATTGTTCCTTTAGTTTAGTACTAAAGCAATGCATAATTTTGTTCTTTTTTTTATTGCCAGTTTGCGGTGTTTGCCTTTAAGGTTCCACCTACAGTTTGCCCGTGTTTCATGCACATAGCATATAGTATTGGTTGAATAATTTCAAAAAAAAAAAAAAAATGAAGTTACTTATAGGTGTTTTGTTAATAATTGTTTTGTTAACTCAATTTTTTAATTTATCAGGTTGCGCCACGTGGGATAAGACTCGAGTCCAAAAGCTTCTTACCCAACAAGCGGATGCATCTTACAATTGTACTGTTTTCATTTTTTGGACTTTAAATAATTTCATAAGCCCCTCGAAGATATACCGATAATTATGGCCTTATAGGTGTAATTTGTTACCAAAAGATACTAAAGAGTTTGGGAAAATGGAATAAAATCTTCCTCGTACTCAGAAATCAACGGAAAAAACTCTGGCCTAACACACTAATTACCACCACGTGCAAACATAATATCATATGTCTTGATACGTTTCAAGAAAAGATTTCCTTCTCTTCTTCTAATATGTCGTTCGTTCTAGCCTTCTAGGATTTTAATCAAATACTTAATAAGTACAATGATAATTACGATTTTTTTGTGTGTAAACTGAGTAATAGTATTTCTGATTGATGGCAACTACAACAAATCTGAAAATCCCCTGATTTGTTTTTGACCTTTTTTTTGTTTTAATTTGATTTTGGCGGGGATTGGTGTAGTTTTCTCAGGACAGAACAGATAGTTAAACAAACTATACATTAGTAATAACTACAGTTTCAATCGATAGGAAACTTCCTCCCAACAATTTTGGGGACCAGTTCTCTCAATCCCCTCCTTCGTTCACACGCGCATTGACAATGAACGTGAGGCTGTAAAATCATCGTGTTGTCATGTTATTCCCCCCCCCAAAACCCAACGCACGTATTTTTTTTTTTATATTTGCTTTCACGTTTAACTATTTGATTCGTTTTCTCGTTTTAGAATCTAAATCCCAAAGTCAATACTCATTCCTAAGATACTTTTCCTGAAAAAAAAAAAAATACAAAGTGATTTTTAGATAAATCATAGTGATTGCAGGATGGTTTTGATTAATGTTGCTTGATACGATTACTCTTGATATGTTAGTACTAGGCTCACAGCTAAAAATTGTTGGTGTGACGACTATATGCTATAAAAATAAAATATCTGATATTTGGTTTTCAAAAAGTCTACACATAACACAAGATTAGATTAGATTAGATTAGATGGAAATAAAATAAAAGAAGAGAAGACAACACAAAGTGACGGAAGAAGAAGTAGAGGTGAATCGACGTCTGTGAGGCACTGCTCCCACGCGTCTCTCTCTCTTTCGCCACGCGCTTCCCCCTTCTCCCTCCTTCACCTTCACGCTCACTCACGGGTTCTCTCTCTCTCTCTCTCTCTCTCTCTCTCTCTCTCTCTTTCTTTTGCCGCAGCGAGATCTCTCTCTCTTCTCTTTCTCTCTCTCTCGCTCTATGCATCCACCTGTCTCCGCGATTTGATGGACAAGAAGAAACTGCCACACCGAAACCTATTCAATTTCTCCGATCATCCACCGACTTACTCACTCCTCCTCTAGTTTTTAAAGTTTTAAGCTTTTCAATCCTCTCTTTCGTCTTCTCTACTCTCTTCTTCTCCTCTGCTCTACTCTCTCTTTCTTCTTTCTCCCGTTTTGGGTAATCATCGGATGGCGCGAAATCTGCGATGGGTTCTGCTTATTGTTGCGTTCTCGTGTCTTATTTCAGCACTTGAAGCTAGTGAGGGAGATTCTGATCCTCTTTACAAGTAAAGTCTTCTTCTTTTTCTCTTTTTCTCAGATCGATTTGTTTCCAATTTTACAACTCTTCTCTGCTTTCATATCTCTGTGATATGTTAAAAAATAAAGTCTTTCTATCTTAATTAGCTTTCCTGTTATTGCTAACTGACTAAGCTGTTACATTATAAATGCTGGTCTAAGATTTGATTACTGTCTAGAGTCGACCGTTAGATTCATTGATTGCATAACTTGGCAATGATTTCAACTGTGAAAAACTCTGTGTGTTTACGAATTTTTGTGCCTTTTAGGATACAAGTACATATTTTCTTTTGCCATGTAAGGTATGGATGAGTTTCACAGGTTTGAATGGAAGTTAGAGCCACAAGCAAAGGAGGTGGTGGGGGAAGGCTCAAACTAGGAGCTTACAACTATCAACTATGTGGTTGACTTTTCCAAATATTTTTCTTTTCTTCCCAGAGTCTTGTGGTGAGAGTTGAGACACGTTAGAGATGAGATCTTTGTGTGTTTCCACAAGCCCTTCATTATAACTGTAGGGTCATTTCTTTTGTTGGAAAGATTATAAAGACAAATACTAGAAAGGGACTTGTGCTGCTAGTGAGTTTGGTGTTTCTTTTCTCTTTTGTTTGAGTGGAACCTTGTCTTTCTCCCTGTTTCTCTGTTGTTTGCTTTCTATGCCATCTTATCAGCTTAATCTGCCTAATTAGAACATGGTTAGAAATGAAAAAGATCAGAATTTGGTACCAGGGTAGTCTTACTACGATTGAGCTATAGCCCAGTTGATGTTGCCTTAGGTGTTGTTAGTGTACCCTCTGTTGGGATGAAAGATGCTGCTTTACCCTTCTAGCTTTGGTTTCCAGGTCATGTGTTGAGCAATGTCAGAAAACTGGATGTGTGGGGGATACTTGTTTCCAGCACTGTAAATTTTCAGCTGATGGAAAAGCCATTGACGGTCCATGGTACATGCAAGAGCCACTTTACCTGAGATGGAAACAGTGGGATTGCCAAAGTGATTGTCAGTACGAATGCATGATGACAAGAGAAGAAGAAAGAAGAAGAAATGGGGAGATACCTACCAAGTATTTCGGTAAATGGCCACTCAAACATGTCTATGGAATCCAGGTAATCTTCTTTTTGCAATTCTGTATATCTCTGCAAGCCTCAGCTTCAAGAATCATTGTTCCTGATGTGCATCTATATATGTATATCTTCAGGAACCTGTCTCTGTTGCTTTCTCTGCTCTCGACCTTGCGATGCAGTTCCAAGGATGGGTCTCGTATTTCATCCTCGTTTACTATAAATTGCCTCTCCAGCCAAATCGTAAAACGTACTATGAGTACAATGGATTAATGCATATCTATGCAATCATTGTAATGAATTCACTCTTCTGGAGTGGTATTTGTCATAGCAGGTAACATTCCAGTATCTATATTCCATACCAAGATTGTCAATATTCGTCAAGTAAATTCTCACTTAGGCTATCTTTTTTTGTTGTTGCTTTGAACTATTTTATATAGAGATGTTGAACTGACAGAGAGGCTAGATTACTCTTCAGCTACTGTATTAGCTGGATTTACTCTTATTCTAGCAACACTCCGGTCATTCAGTATTCACGATCAGTCTGTCAAAATCATGGTTACTGCACCTATTCTCGCGGTTGCAGCAACTCATATTCTCTACCTCAATTTCTACAACCTCGACGAAGGTATGATCTTTTTCAGGGATATAGTTTGGATTACGAAATAAAAAGTTGGTTTCTTCAAATGCATCTCTCTCTCTCTCTCTCTCTCTCTCTCACTCTGTAAGTTTGCAGGGCTTCACAGGAAAGTTATATTCGGGATTGGAGGAATAGAGATGATAGTGTGGGGACTATGGGCTGCTTTAACGTCGCATCCAGCAAAGTGGAAGCTAAGATCTTTCGTAGTGTTGAGCATACTCACAACGTGCCTTAGAATGCTCGATTTCCCTCCATACAAAGGCTACATCGATGCTCACGCTCTTTGGCGCGCTGCAGGGATCCCCCTCTCTTACATTTGGTGGAGTTTTGTCTGCGATGACGCTGTTTTCAGAACCACCGTTCATCTCAAGAAGTCCAAGTGAATTGGAAAAAGAACGACTCAAAAGTCTCTTTTATCTTTATTTTTCCGGCGAGTATCTCCGGTGTTCAGAAGTTGTGTTAGGTGTGTTTTCGCAGAAGAAGCAATGCTTTTGGTTCTTCTGTGGTGAATCTTCTTCGCTTTTTCGGGTCTTCCTCTCTATATTTCTTGTTTCTTTTTCTCTCTTCTTGGGGTTTTTTTTTTTCTTTTTCTTTTTGCTCTCTAGGCTCGTCGGCCGGAGAGTTTTACCGTCGAGAGGAATCGACCTTTAGGATCACCAGTTCCATTTTCCCGCCCTTTGACTCGCAACTCCTTTTCAATTTTCTCTATGTAAAAAAAAAATATATGTTTTATTATATTTATATCTGTTTAATTTATTTTTCTTTTACTTCCGAGAGTTTACAATATTTATGAATACTTTATTTTTAATTTAATTTTATTAGTTAAAAACAAGTAGCCATGAACTAATAAATTCAAGAAATACGGACCTAGATCACCTTTTTTACTTGAATTCCATTTTTTATTAGTTACTTGTTTTTAACTAATAAAATTAAATTAAAAATAAAGTATTCATAAATATTGTAAACTCTCGGAAGTAAAAGAAAAATAAATTAAACAGATATAAATATAATAAAACATATATTTTTTTTTTACATAGAGAAAATTGATTCTCTAATTTTAACCATTCAAGAATTAATGTAAACTAATAAATTCAAGTAAACAAGTAACTAATTTTAACCATTCAAGAATTTATTCAAGAAATACGGACCTATATCACCTTTATCTATGTATAGGATACTCATAAAACAATTAAACATATAACATGTATTCCAAAGTAGTAACATAAAAACAAATTGATACATATCAAGCAAATCATATTATAAACTTTTATCTAGTGGAGTTCCTGAAGTTCTTTTTGTATTTGCATTTGGCTCATTGGACTCAAAAGCAACACAACATTGTTTTCGTCTTATGAAAATAGCTTCGATAAAAATGAAATGTTACTTACAAAAGCTCGTCTAGTTCATATGTTTAATTAATATATGTATGTCTTTGTATATGTTCATACATTCGAAGTCGGCCTTGAATTTAGAGGTTCCAAAGCAGTTCTGGAAAAAAGTAAACTACGCTTAGAGGTCAATGCAACATATGCCTAGTTTGAACTTTACATCGTTCAACTAAAATAAGATGAAAATTTTGGGATTTTTTGCCAGTTAATGGTAAGTACCCTTTTCACTTTTTTTTTTTTTGGTAAATACTTAGTCTTGTATGCCTTTTTTATATTAGTAAAAAAAGAACCTATATATAGAATAGAATACCTTTATATAATAATATTTTGCTGGTAAAAAAATGTTCCCTTGTAATGAAACTGATAAGAGATAAGCGATGACTAAGAAAACAGGATAACTATTGGTCGCAGAGATTTTCAATTAATTACATAATTATGCAGAACCACTTATTTTTCTTGTAATTATCAAAAACAAAATTATTAATTCTTGAATGGTTAAAATTAGCTGTATTTTCAACATTTTAGTGACTATTTTACTAGCAAAAATGGGATTTTCTAGTTTTTCTATATAATACTGGCCCTGCCTGTGCTAAAACGGTCATGCATGCCCAAAAGGAAAATAAAAAATGGGAATCTTTTATTTTCTTTAAATGAAATAATAAAAAGGTTGAATAAGAAAAATACAAGCATATACAATAAATGTCATATATAAGAACATAGTGAGATAAGAAAATTTACTACTACCACCAAGCAAGAAAAATCTCAGGTCAGTGTAGATGAAGAAAGATATCTAGCACTAGCTAGAACAAAAGATTTACTCTTAATGCTGTGTTTAGCCTAAGATTCTTGATTTGATTATGCTAACGACCTTTTTTTTGAATGGTTATTATGCAGTGAGATCCGCTGATTAGGAGAAGAGATTTGGGGACGAAGCCTCTATCCAGTGGAACTCCTTTGTCTCACGTGACCTCAACGTTGTGTGCGAGCAAGCTCTTAACGACAAAATGAACGGTACAAATCTAACTACGTGACCAATGAATTGACAACTTTAGCTTGTTATTTAATTAGCCTTCTTGCACTGATGGGAAAATTATATGTGTTGTGTCTTGATACAATAATCCGAATCTACATGATATATAGGGGAAACCTATTCAGCTGACGATGGTTCGAATCAAGATGTGATGGTAACATCAAGCAACAACACAACTTATGATGATTCGAATCAAGATGTGATGGTAACATCAAGCAACAACACAGCTGATGATGATTCGAATCAAGATGTGACAGTAACATCAGCCAACAACACTGCTGATGCTGGTTCGAATGAAGATGTGACGGTAACATCAAGCAACAACACAGCTGATGATGGTTCGAATCAAGATGAGACGGTAACATCAACCAACAATGCAGCTGGTGGCAGTCCTGCAGGGCCACGTCGGCCTGTCATGCTCAAATGGAAAGATGGCCTTCATAGCAAATTTCTGGAGGCCGTTGAATTCCTTGGCGAACGAAGTAAGTATTAGAAGTTCTCTCTTTCACCTTCTACTTGAACAATATATGATAGATATGAGATCAATTACTATATAAATATATGATTATGTCGTTATTGTATTGTTTAAAAGTAGTATTGAAGTCCATAGTTAAGATCGATTTGGTTATTTGCTCGGTTGATTATTATTAAGTTAGCTTGGGTTAAGATCGTGTTTATTTAGATAATATCTTCTTTTTTTCTTTTGTTTGCAAAAGGTTTTTAGTTTCCAAATGCTTTTAGGTTGTATGTTTATTACATATTGAGTGGCCATACATTTTTAATGTTGCGTCATTTGTTTTTAAACAACTGACATATATTTAGCTTATAAAAGTTTTTAACTTTTAATCCATTTTAAGGTAAATTAAATAAATTATGATTTTTTATTTTTTGGACAAGTTTCAGGTCCTACAGTTGAACATTTTACATAATGTTATTTTTATATGATTTGTCAAATGAACATTTTATATATATATTTACATAAACTAATGATCTATCTTTTGCTTCGTGATTGATATAATTTTGTAGAGGCTCTGCCCAAGGCGATCCAACGGTTCATGCGAGTGGACGGCTTATCAAGAAAACAAATATCCAGCCATCTGCAGGTTCGATCTTCTATAAACATTGCTTAAAGTCAGGATCATGTGCCTCTCTTTAATCATATTTCAAAGTACATAACCAATGATCTATTTGTTATATGCCTGAAATTACAGTTTTTAGAATTGTTCTTTTATCGTGAATGCATTTTTTTTTTTTGCTTTTTGGCATCAACCCCATAAACTAAGTTATCGGAATATCGCCAATGCATTTACACGTTTTAACTTATTTGTTATGTTTAGATTTCATTATTGTATATGAATAGTTGATTGATATGTGAAACTTTGACGAATTTAAGTGTTGTATTTCAATTTAAATTAGATTTACCTTTTCATTATATTTGATTTTTAAAACAAAAGATAAAAGTAATTTACTTTTGTTTTACATTTATTTCCCTTTCTTTTTATTTGCTTATTTTTCATATTTATGTTAACATAATGTCTAAATTTAATTGGTTGAAATTTTTATACTTATCAAAATTTTAGCGGAAACTTGACACTTGTCATGATCATATGTGAGTTAGGAATTTCATAAGATAGAGATGACTAATGTTGGAATTGTTTACATTGTTATACAGAAGTACAGAAGACAAATGAGAAAGCTTAAGAAAAAGGCCGCTAAAGCCGAATTGGCAAAAGAAAATAGGAACGACATTTCTGCATCATCTACTAGCTGCGACCCACTAGATTCTTACAAAACCAAACAGCTGAACATGGAAAATCTGTTTAAATCCCAAGTCGGCTACGATCAGTCGAGCATCCTTTTGTACAAGAATACCTCCAACAGCTACATGCTGCATGGTCGACCCGTCTATGATTTGAGCCTAACCAGATCCAACTTGTTGCCTATGGGAGGAAGCTGCGGATTTTCTACGGGCCTGTTGCCTTTGAATCAGGAAGGGAGAAGCGTTCTTGCAACACCTCAAGATCTGGCTCGAGTTGTTAAGCTTGGAAAATATGGTACTCCAAATGGTTCTTTGGGTATGTACTCTAATCAAGGTACTGGCCATATGCAAAGCAACTACAGTGGGATATTTGTAGATGCACATGGAAATCTATTTGGACATGGTGGAGCTGGCCGAGTTGGTGGGAATAATGCTTATGGGTCTCTTGGTGAAAGTTTCAGTGCCATGAACTTGAATTTCAATAACAACAATATAAGTAACCATGGAGCATCACCTTCGATAAATCCTTCTACATTTGCATCGTCCTTAGCCAACGACGGTCAGACAGAGAGCTATTTACTTGCACAAATGTATGGTCGGGTTCCTAGATCAAGCAACTTTGGGACATCTCAAGCATCTCAAGTTCCTCTATTTGGACAGTATGGTACAACAAATGATGTTTACGACGTTGCTCGGATCAATGCGAATGGATATGGAGATCTGACTGGACTTGGTGGAGGAAGATTTTATGGTGGTAATGTTAATGACTTTCTTGGTGAAAATGTTGGTACCATGAACATGAACTTCAGTAACACTAACATGACTAGCCATGGAAGTTCATCGTCGAGCCTTTCTTCTCCATTTTCACCGCTCTCTTTCAACATGGGGCCAGTACAAAGAAATTACAATGCGCAACCGGATGGTCTGATTCCTACACTAGAGAGTCTAAGCGTGTGCAATGATCATCATGACAATGGCAATCAAGTTTACTCTCAGTTTGATCAGAATATGGTAAATATATATATATATATATATATATAACCGATATTAATCTTTTTAACCTTTTTTAATATTCTTTTTACATATATATGAAGCTAATGTTGTGATTTATATGTGATGGTTTGAGTAGGGTGAAGGACAAGCGCGTGCTGGAAATGTTGAATTGTCCAACTATGTTCTTGAAAGTTGGAAATTTGATAACGTAAGTGCATGTTTATATTATATTATTTTTATAGTATATATCTAATTATATAAATATATAAAGTTTGATTTCAAAAGTTACTTTTCATGATAAGTGTCAAGTCTATCCGCTAAAATTTTAATAAGTTAAAAAAATTCAACCATTTCAATTTATACATTATGTTAACATACATATAGAAATTTCCAATATATATAAATATATAAATATATATATAAATATATAAATATATAAATATATAAATATATAAATATATAAATATATATATATATATATGTATATTTAGATTTAAGAAAATGGTTAAGAAATATCTCTTTCATTCTTAAATAATCTTAAAAAATTAAAGAAAATACATAAGTAAAAAGAAAGGAAAAAAAAATCAAAATTTTTTAAATTCTTTAATAAAAAGTCAAATATAATGAAAACATAAATGCCATTCAAATATAAATGCCAAAATTAAATTAGTTAAAGTTTCACATGTCAAGTTTCATTCTATTCATGTTGTAATGCCCATCGAGTTGTGTACTTTGTGAAATACCCTATTCTAGTATATATATATAATTTATATGTAATGGTTTAACCAGCATCAAGGTCAAGTGGGTGCAGAAAATACTGAATTGTCCAACGAGAATTTTCTGAATGAACATAATAATTGGATCTTCAATAACGTAAGTCATTTTTATACTAAGTGTTTTCTCTTAGTACCATATATATATGTGTGTGTGTGATTTATATGTTATGATTTTAGCAGCATCAAGGTCAAGTGAGTAATGCTGAACTGTTCAACAATGTTCTTCTTGAAGGGAACGGAATTAATAATTGGAGCTTTAATAACGTAAGTCATGTTTATTATATAGCTTGCTCTTAGTACGTAGCATTGTTGTGAATTTATTATATGTGATGGTTTGTGCATGCAGCATCAAAGTCAAGTGAATGTTGGATTGGCAAACGATGTTCTTAGTCAAAGAAATGCAATTAGTAGTAACTGGAACTTTGGTTATGTAAGTCATGTTTATATATCTCCTTTTGTTTTTGACAGCATTTTTTTTTTTTTTTTGTAAACCGTTTTTGACCGCATTTATATAACTTTTTTTTACCTTAAATTGATATGAAAAAACAAAACAAGAATTGATATTTGAACATTTATTGTATAGGAACAAGCAATGAATGAACAAGCATTGAACTCTCTCGCTGCTAATTCGGAGATGTATATGAACTCTCTCGCTGCTAATTCGGAGATGTATACTCCTAGTCTCGAACGTATGAGTGCTATAAACCAGGTAACTACGAAGAACACTTTTATTAAAATGTATATTTGTTCACTCTCATGTATGTTCAAATAATTGAGATTTGAACTTTGATTGCATAGGAACAAGGTTTGAACTCTCTTGCTGCTAATTCAGAGATGTATACTCCTAGTCTCGATCACATGAATGCTATAAATCAGGTAACTACTATACATGAACATTTTTATTAATACGTATATATTGTTCCTTGAATTCACTTTCATTTATGTTCAAATAATTGTTGATATATTTGAACGTTAATTTCATAGGAACAAGGCGGGAATGATCAAGCTTTGAACTCTCTTGCTGCTAATTTGGAGATGTATACTCCTAGTTTCGATCACATGAATTCTATAAATAAGGTAACTACTATACATGAACATTTTTATTAATACGTATATATTATTCTTTGAAATCACTTTCATGTATGTTCAAATAATTGTTGATATATTTGAACGTTAATTTCATAGGAACAAGGTGGGAATGCTCAAGCTTTGAACACTCTTACTGCTAATTCGGAGATGTATACTCCTAGTCTCGATCACATGAATGCTATAAATCAGGTAACTACTATACATGAACGTTTTTAGTAATACGTATATATTGTTCCTTGAAATCACTTTCATGTATGTTCAAATAATTGTTGAAATATTTGAACGTCAATTTCATAGGAACAAAGTGGGAATGATGAAGCTTTGAACTCTCTTGCTGCTAATTCGGAGATGTATACTCCTAGTCTCGATCACATGAATGCTATAAATCAGGTAACTACTATACATGAACATTTTTAGTAATACGTCTATATTGTTCCTTGAAATCACTTTCATGTATGTTCAAATAATTGATATTTGAATGTTAATTGCATAGGAGCAAGGTGGGAACGAACCAGGACTGAACTCTAACGCTGATAACACGGAGATGTATACCCCTACTCCTCCCGACATGAACACAATGAATCAGGTAACTATACATTTTCTTTTTCTTTTTTCTTACCTTAAAATTATTTTCATGTGAAATGTCATGTCAAATCATTGATATGTTGAAAATTAAATTGCATAGGAACAAGGTGTTGCAGATTCGGCTGAAGATCCATTTTCACCAAATGATCTGGTAATATGCTTTAAACCTTTAGAAACCCTTTTGTTTTAAAATAAAATTTGGCTCTAATCCAATTCGATTTTTAATGAATTATACATAAATTTCACTTTGAAGGGAAATAAATCTAATTAGATACTAAAACCGTATTGTCATTTTCATATCAAATTTAGGCATATGATTAAGTTGTTGTTTTCTTTTTAATATTTGTAGTTTAGTTCACGTGTGAAAACTACATCCAACTTCTCATATCAGATTTTGACTTAGTACTGGTCTGTGTTTATATTTTTCTGATATAGGATTGGGCCGGTGGAGACATCATGGACTTTATGATCGATATTGATGACTTGATCTAAACAAGGTTCTCCCTATTTCGCTTAATTAAAAAGTATTTGATTAATTTCTGATAACTTTGGTATGTTTCTTTGTAAGACTATATTTCAAATTTGGATATTGGTTTGGTTTAAGACTATGTTTTAAGTTTTGGATATTTGCTTTGGTTTAAGACTATTTAAAATTTGGATATTTGTTGGTTAAAATTATATTTATATTTTGGATATTTTTTTAGTTTAAGTTTATATATATATTTTGGATATTGTTTAATCTTCATATTCAACTTGGATGCAATTTTATGTATTAAGTAGATTTTATATATCATTGATTGAGTGATCGTAGTTGTAGATGTATTTTTTTGGAAGTTTGAACTGTATAATTGTGAAAATATTCAAATGGAAATTTTAGTTTTATAGCTGATTCTTGTAAAGAAGTACGATGTTAACAAATACTGATGATTCTCCGCAATATCAATATAAATCTCATGATAGTATTAATGGATCACGAAGATATACAAATATATAAATATACGATTATGACAATCATGAGACAATCATCAGTATTTGTTGAAGCTCTCCTTTAGGGTATAAAGTATAAGCAACACACGAGTCGGCAACAAAATTTGATAATGTAACCGAAAAGGCCAATCACAACTAGACATAAAAAAAGAAAGAGACATATATGTTACAAACTTACAAGAAATCTGAGAGCAAAAATAGTTTAATATGTTATGTATATAGTGTATATATAGATGTTATCTTAATTGAATAATTCCCATTTGTGATTTGGTTGAACCGGTTTAACGGTTTGTGCCGTGGCCGCTGAAGTAGAGTTGGAATCGAAGGTTTCCCATCTCGTAGTTATGATCACAGAAGGACTTGATGAGGAGGCCGTCGGTTTCCTTGGCACTTCCTCATCAAATGTCAACAAATCTGGTTCCTTGCATTGCGGTTGCGTTTGCGTTTGCGGTTTTGGCTGCGGTTGCGGTTGCAGTAGAATTGAGTTCTTGATCTTCAACAAGTCGAGTGCCTCAACATACTTCTGTAATCTTTCCTCCTTCCAACATTTTTAAATCAAATCATTACAAAACACACTAGCTAGATTCATATATAAATATATATATATATATGCATGTTTTTTTTTTTTAATCAATTCGACTTTATGGTTATGGTTGAGTTATGTCATTTCATAGAATTTCTAAGTTTGATTAGTAGTAACACTGAGTCATTTATTAACTACAAAAAAAAAAAAGAGTTAATAATAAGTACCTGCATCTTCTTCTTCAGTTTGATGTCTCCATCTCCTGAGATAGCATCGAGTTTCACCGATTGATTCATAAACATGTCCATCAAATTCTCCAGATTCTTCTCTTCAACTTTCCCTCCTTTACCAATTACTGTATCAAACGCCGACAGCTAAAATCCAAAAACAAAAAACACAAATATTCTAAACTTCAATTTACGAGACAAAAACAAGGAAGTGTTAATTAATTGGCTCGGAAAATTAGGAATTATATATATATATATATATATATTCAGTTAAGTTAATAGACATACTTGTCCGGCGAGTTTTTGGGCATGGGAGGTAATGTCGGAGAGTGCTCTAGTAGATTTCTCACGGACTGCGATTTTCCTCAACTCCAGGAGACGTTTCTCCTGAGAAATCGGATCATCTTTGAGAACAAGTTTGGAACGATCTTTAACACCGGAGAGATCAAGAAACATCTTCGAATCTCTTTCTTTGTCTTTGTATATAATCTTCATGTCTTGATGATGAACTCTTGTCGCACCAGACAATTTCTTCTTTAACTCTCCTATTCATTGTTACAGCGAAAACTTCATTAATTATATATACAACCACACACGCGCGCACACACACACAAACAAACAGAGCATATGAGAAAACAAATTATATACTTAGATTGATTCGTTTATTTACCAAAAGTAGATTGAGAGTTGATACTGATCTCGTGGTGAACCGACCCGTATTTGACCCGAACACGAATGACACGTGGCACGTTAGAAGAGCTTTGATCCGCTCGTTTCTGTACAACCATTCCTCCAGGTCGGAGCTCCAGTTCACCGTCGCCTCCGCCGGCCGTTGTGTTTCCAATTTCCATTTTCATCATTTTTTTTTCTTTCTTTCTTTCTTGGTTTCCTAATCAAAAAAAATTAAAGAACCAAAAAGAGAGAAGAAAGAAATGATGAGATGAACAAACACGATCAAGAAGTAGAAGAAGATAGAAGAATAAAGAAACGTCTGAACAAAAATAAATATAACTTTTGTTTTCTAATAAATTAATGTATTTCTGTTTCTGGACAGAACTCGTGGAAGAAGAAGAAAGATGACGAATCATAAAATAAAATAAAAAGCAGATTATTGTTTTTATAATAAAAAAAACAGAAAGAAAAAAGAAAAGAGTGACAGCTAATGTGATTGTTGTTATGTCTCATTATCAGTCCTCACAGACACATAATTATATAAATATTTACTACAACAATAATATGTTGTAATCCCCACATAGTACTACTGTATGTATTTATTTTTCATATGATAAATAATGACCCGATATTAATAGGATCCTTTTTACATTTTTATTTTTTCTTGTCATCTCTGTTGTGTTGTTATATAAGTCGTGTTCTACATTTCTAAGTTACATGTAATCTAATTGAAACAACTGAATACATGAGCTTGCGTTACACGTCACTCGCTTTTTATCTCTGACAATAACTCTGCAACTGTGCTCTCTCTCTCTCTCGTGTCGATCCAAATTGTCTCGAATTATCGTCGGTGTGCTGTGTCTTCTTGCTAAGTTTCGACCTGATAACATACGGACCACACGAAAGCTTTCTTTACTCCTTTCCTGAACTATCATCTAGTGCTTTAAAAATAGACACGGTTGGGTTTGACATCAAAAGACTGTTCCAGAAACACAGCGTTGAAATTGAAACTGTAGGAGAACAGAGTTTGTAAACTACTGTATCTGTAGTATTTTCTTAATGGGCTATTAATGGGTCTAACTTTTGATAAATTGGCCTGTCGGAAAGAGTCTCATACTGATAATGTTTCGATTTGTTTCCGGGTGAGATTTCAAATTCGGTTTTCATTAAACAGTTTGTGATACCGTTGCTCTTTGTCTCATTTGGTTGCTGTTGTTTCTTCTGGTTGAATCGAACCGTAGCCTGAGGTCGCAATTGGCTGCGAGTGGGCAAGTCCAAGTAATTGTCTCCATAGCTCTTGAACTAATTTAGATTCTTGAAATTTTCCTTGAGCCATTCCTCTGTTATTTCTGTTAGATTTATGGTTTAGAAACCACTGAACAATCTTGATTTGATTATTATCTCCATCATTGGATACTTGGTACGAACTATGTATATATTTTGGGTTGAATTGTCAAAGTGAATAATACTGGGGTCAATAAGTAATCATGCAAAAGAAAAGGGGATATTTGTCGTAGCCCACTCATTTACAGCTGCAATCATTGGTACAGTTATTTCAAAAAAAAAAAAATAATAATAATAATTTGGTTAATCTACTACACGCGTCGCACACGATCAGCACTCTCAGTCCGATCGGACGATCTGAAATAGAGTTAACTTTATCCATCTAGGGTCGTAATTCTGCCACGTAATCATAACATCTAAAGGTTACCAATCCATCAAACGATACTTGTTACAAGAAACCAGACACGTGTCGGTATTGACTAACCGGGTAATAAAAAGTACTCGCAAGAAACCATAAAGTGATGGTCACCGGTTCATGCGGTGAGATTCAGTATTTACGATTTCCACTAGGTATATAACAAAGGCGCGTCAAGTGCATTGTTTTGTTCCAGCTCTCTCCAGGATTTTTCCATTTTTATGCAACAAAAAGGAAAAAAAAAAAGAAGAAAAGATTTTGTTATTTTAGCCTTTATATATTATTATAGCTTGAAATTTCCAGGCAATATTTTTTTGTTTGTTTATTAATTTCTCATCGTCGTCTTCGTGTTCGATTCAGCTGGTTTTCATCTTTGATTTCTAGTTGTGATTTCAGCTTTTGTTCTATGTTGATCGAAGCTTCACTTCACAGTTCTTGGTATGTTGTCTCTGTTTGTCTTCTGGTTTTTTTTTTTTTTCTGTTTCGTAATTTAATTTATGTTGCTTTTAAGTATCTAACTTCGAGATTTTTAAGGGATTAAATCTATTTTCTCGTTTGGGGATTTGGTAGTTTCTCTGTTAATTATGTAAAGTAACGAACTTTAAAAAAATTAGGGTTTTGATTTTGGGGTTTTTTTTCCTTAAAACTAGAGATGTCAAGTTCAATGTCTGTTTATCCTTAATGGAACACCAGATTCGAGTTTATGTTTCGATAGAAGACAATGTTATTGATCTGATTTTATAACTGGGTGAATGTATTATATATGTTGTAGGTATCCGCAGTAAAAAGGTGGGACATTTGTGTCGCATTTGGGAAGAAACTTGGCTTTGAGAGGACCTACCTTAATGGCTTCTTCAGCCTCTGGGATTTTCTTTCAAGGAGATGATGAATCTCAGAGTTTCATCAACTCTCACTTGACCTCTTCTTATGGCAATTCATCTAACTCTGTCCCTGGATGTGGACCTGCTGCTGCTGGTGGCTATCACAACCCGGTCATGATGAGTGTTTCAACCCCTGGTCCAAGCGCTGGAGCTAGTTCCTTGGTCACTGATGCTAATTCAGGGCTCTCTGGAGGCGGTCCTAATTTGCAGCGTAGTGCTAGCATCAATAATGAGTCGTATATGCGTTTACCTGCGTCTCCAATGTCCTTCTCCTCTAACAATATCAGCATCTCTGGGTCATCAGTTGTAGATGGGTCAACTGTGGTACAACGGCATGATCCGAGTGTTCAGTTAGGTGGCTCTAGTGCTACTTCACTGCCTACATCACAAACTAATCAAATCCCGCTTTCTATGGCTCGTCGTGCTTCTGAATCTTTCTTCCAGGACCCTAACAACTTAACCCAAGCACGCAAAAAACCTAGGTTAGATTCGAAGCAGGATGATGCGCTGCAGCAGCAGATTTTACGTCAGTGGCTTCAGAGACAGGATATGTTGCAGCAGCAACAACAACAACAACAAGGCCAAAACCCACAGTTCCAACTTTTGCTTCAGCAGCAAAAGCTGAGGCAACAGCAACAATATCTCCAGTCCCTCCCACCATTGCAACGGGTTCAGCTGCAGCAGCAGCAACAGGTGCAGCAACAACAACAGTTGCAGCAGCAGCACCAACAGCAACAGCAACAGTTGCAACAACAAGGAATGCAGCTGCAGTTATCTGGTGGTCCACGACCTTATGAAAATAGCGTCTGCGCTCGAAGATTGATGCAGTACTTATATCATCAGCGACAAAGGCCTTCTGTGAGTGTTCATGTAGTCAGAATTTTTGTTTTATGTGTGTGCTAGAAAATAGCTCTTGACAGATACCAGTTGTGTCATTGCTGATTATGTAGGAGAGCAGTATTGTTTACTGGAGGAAATTTGTGACGGAGTATTTTTCTCCCCGTGCAAAGAAGAGATGGTGTCTCTCTCATTATGATAATGTGGGGCATAGCGCACTTGGTGTTTCTCCTCAGGCAGCCACGGTTTGTCTCCCTGACTATTTCGTTTTTTCTGTTTCATGCTCTCTTTCTCTTGATTTGTAGCTTACTGTATGCTGGTCTCACAGTGCAGTTACGCATATGATATAACCTAATGTTAACTTATTCCTGTTATTTGTCTTTATGCTATTTGCAGGACGAATGGCAGTGTGATCTTTGTGGTTCTAAATCGGGAAGAGGATTTGGTAAGCTCCAGTTTACTTATCCCCTAATTAAGAAGAGGGAGTCATTTAAAAATTTGTTTATGGTAGCAAAGAATCTTCTCTTGATAAGTTGTTGTACTTATGAATTCTGCAGAAGCAACTTTTGATGTCTTGCCAAGGCTTAACGAGATCAAATTTGCAAGTGGTGTCCTTGACGAGCTTCTTTATCTTGGCGTACCGTCTGAACGCAGATATGGTTCTGGAATTATGGTGTTAGAGTATGGGAAAGCAGTTCAGGAGAGTGTGTATGAACATATCCGTGTTGTTCGTGAAGGCCATCTTCGGATTATATTCTCCCAAGAGCTGAAGGTTTCAAGAGCTTTTGATTCCCTATATTTTTGAATCAATTATGTGTTAGAGTAATTTAGCTTATCCTTTTGCTTTTGCCAGATTCTCTCATGGGAGTTCTGTACTCGCCGACATGAAGAGCTACTTCCTCGTCGCCTAGTAGCTCCACAGGTAACATTAATGGTTCTTACAATCTTTGTAAATCTATTCGAAATACCTGGTCCTGAGATTTTGCAATGTCTGTTTCCTTGGGTCGTGCAGGTGAACCAACTGCTTCAGGTTGCAGAGAAATGTCAGAGCACAATCGATCAAAGTGGATCAGATGGGATTCAACAGCAGGATTTGCAAGCTAATAGCAACATGTGAGTCGATGAGTCTAGACAAATTTACCTTGATTTCTTCTTTAATTCTTTCAATCAATTCAACTTCATTATTCCATGCATCTTCTATGGTAATGAGACTGATGCCAAGTCTGTTGCTCCAGGGTCATGGCTGCTGGACGTCAACTAGCAAAAAGCTTGGAGTCACATTCGCTCAATGACTTAGGCTTCTCCAAACGATATGTTAGGTGTTTGCAGGTATCTCTCTGCTTACTTTCTTGAGCTAGTAATTTTGCTAATTTCTCTGAGTCTTCCTTGTGGCTTGTCTCCTTATTTTGTTTGGTTTAACTCTTGTCTTCTTTTTAACAGATTTCTGAGGTTGTCAGCAGCATGAAAGATATGATTGACTTCTGCCATGACCAAAAAGTGGGTCCAATCGGTAAGTTAATACATAAATCTTCAAATATCCCTGTGATTCATCCCAACGCATTTGTTATTCTTTTTCTTTGTGCCTGTGCTTATAAAAAGCTTGATGCCGTTTTACATTTGCAGAGGCTTTGAAGAGCTATCCATATCGAATGAGGGCTGGTAAATCGCAGACGCAGGAGATGGAGCAACTAGCGAATGCTGCTCGAGGTCTTCCGCCTGATAGGAACAGTCTCAACAAGCTAATGGCCTTACGCAATTCCGGGATAAACATACCTATGAACAATATGAGCGGTCAAGGTGCTCTTCCCGGCTCTGCACAAGCTGCCGCCTTTGCACTGTCCAATTATCAGACCATGCTCATGAAACAAAACCATCTGAATTCAGACCCAAACAACACCACGATCCAACAAGAACCATCAAGAAACCGCAGTGCATCCCCGAGCTATCAATTTGTGCATAGCCCATCTATTAGCGGTGTTTCTTCACATTTATCTCCTCAGCGGCAAATGCCAAGCTCCAGTTACAATAGCTCAACCCAGCAATACCACCAACAACCACCTTCCTGTAGTAGTGGTAACCAAACATTGGAACAACAAATGATTCACCAAATATGGCAACAGATGGCAAACAGCAATGGAGGCTCTGGTCAACAACAGCAGTCACTTTCTGGTCAGAACGTGATGAATAGCAATGCCAGCGTGGGAAGAAACCGAACAGATTATGTCCCTACAGCGGAAACACCAAGTACCTCCAATAGATTTAGAGGTAGTAAGGGGTTAGAGCAGAGCCAAAACCAAGACGGTATGGTGTCCAACACATCTCTCAACTTTGGGAATAACGGTTTTTTTAGCAACGAGGTTGATGAAAGCATGGGATATTCTTGGAAGGCATGAGAAGAGGCTCTTCTGGGATTTGACAGTTAGTTCCAATGTTGTCTTTGTAAAGAATTGAGTACTAAAGACTAACTTTCTTAGGTATATGAATCTCATGAGGGGGATTCAATGTTAACTTGTCAACTGGTGTGGTGGTTCTTTCTTTCTTTCTTCTTAGATTAAGCTTCTCTTTTTATGAAGAGGTTTTTCTGGAAATACTGTTACTATAATTCTGGAAAAGAAGACTGTTCTTAAGGAACTCATCGCTCATCAATCAATATGTGCCTTTCTTGTGAGAAATTTTAGTTTGCTCCTTTATTTAAAGTTGGTATATACAGTTACCAATATCGTTACTATGTCTTTAGTTAAACACTTTGAATCTCTTATTTCAGTTACATGGGTATTAAAACTTCCAAACCGGATGAAAGATTTCAGCATTTACCACAGTGGCTGGTTAAGTTCAATTCCATTTTACAGATGCTACAAACTCTACCTATATGTAGAATAGAGATCAATAGAGAAAGACTCAGTAGTAAGATTTGGGAAGAAAACATAAAACTTTATATATTTTGACATGGAAACATTTATTAGATGATATGGTTCTCAATAAAGACTTTTTTTTCTGCATTCTACTAAACAGAACATTGATTGTTGGAGCCGTAGAGGAATAAAAGCTGTGTGATGTGTAAGCAACGCAAACATATTGTTACTTTTATCTCCCGAGCATAAAGAGGTATATCGTAGTAAACACCACTAGTCCACTGTCCCTTAACATCACCCTCACACTGGATATGTAGTCTGCTAATTCTGACTCGCAAAAAGTGGAAAATGATGAAATGTCTCCATGCATCAGATATATACAAATATAAAATGTAATGTTTAGTTTTAAATTATACAAAAAATGATATAAATTATGTTTTGTATCTAGTTGGATGATGCATGTAGTAGTGAATCATGAGTCCACTTAAGAAGATCAACAAGAACTTTAAAAACATATACTTTTCATCTTCCATATACCAACCATCCCACTAGACCCACTCCACAGTCTACAAGAGATTCAAGCTAACTTGTCAATTCTTTGTATATATATATATATATATATATAGATATAAGATAATTGAGTACGTACATGATATATAAACTTGCACTTAGCGTGGATTTAATGTATGAAAAGTAACTAAAAATGAAATAATTATGATTTTCTTTATTTTTAGGTTTTCGCATGTTAATCTTATGAACCAACCAACCAGACCATGTGGCCATGCCAAACATCTCTTCACCTCTATCCAAAATTAATCTCTCCAGATATACACATTCGAACCTTATATAAATATACATACATATATAGTAGTGAGATCTTAAATCATATAGATAGAAGAACTACATCAAATATATATATAGAAAAAAACTTATCAATGGGATCTTTCAAGTCTCTGGCAGCCGTTCTCAGTGTCCTTTTCCTAGCCATGACTGCTATAGAAACTGGACCGGTGGTTCAAGCCCAAGAATGTGGCAACGATCTAGCAAATGTGCAGGTGTGTGCCGCCATGGTGCTCCCGGGTTCAGGCAGACCGAATTCAGAATGTTGCGCTGCACTTCAATCAACTAATAGAGATTGTTTATGCAACGCTCTCCGTGCTGCCACCTCTCTTCCTTCGCTTTGTAACCTTCCTCCTGTGGATTGCGGTAAGGATTTATATTCACCTTTATAATTTTTACCCAAGTTTGAAAGTTTGGTTCGTTCCAAGATGAGGATGAACAAAGCAAATCTCATACATGATTTGAGACAATGAAAACCAACGAGATGTTGTTAAAAATTAATAGTCAAATTAAAATTCGGTGGGCTAAATTAAAGAGATTAGCCAAATTTGAAAATCGTAGATTAAGTAGGATCGAACCTCATATATCATTCTCTTACTCTAGGCTCGAGCTAACTCGACTAATGTGCTTCTTAATTGATGTATAGATCGACTCGTATTACATTTATGTTTTCTGAGGTTTTTGGTTGTGTTGTGCAGGTATAAGTGCTTAATAAGTTGAGCTAAACGAGTCAATTCTAAGACGATCGAGGGAAATTGGAAAAAATCAAGAATAATGAAGAATAATGAAGAAATATTATAGTTTTTCTGTTTGGTTTAATAGAAATATTATAGTTTTATGTGTGTGTTTTTTTCTGGCTTCTGCATTTTCTATAGTAATACAATTAATAAAGTCGTGGTAGTTATGCTTGAATATTTATGTACTAGTGTAATAAAAGCTATGCTAATTATGAGGATAAACCTTCCTTGTCTGAAAATTAAATGCATTTAATCATGCACCCTAAGTCCTAGATTAGCGTAGATGTAGGTTGTTTTTAATATGCATGGGAAAATCATGCAAGTTGTTTTGTTGTGAAGCTACAAGTATGTGTGCTTAAAACCTAAAAAGTCTACAAATACCTGATCCTCTCTACTCTCTAGTCTCTAGTGCAGTGCTGATTGCTGCTAAATAAGACTTGAGGGATGGTATTTATTAGGAGGGGTTCTAAATCTACTCTAGACGATCGTTATCACACATCACAGCTACCACTTTTCTTTTTTCTTTTTTTTTCGAATGTTCCCCTATTATATATTTTCCTTTTTATAAAGACTCATAAACAAACGAATTAAGAAACAACAGGTGATAAATAAGGAAATAAAAAGCTTGAATTAAACCTAAAGGGTTTGATTAGTAACATACGTACAGTATTAGAGTTGTAGTAAAGTCTAGAAAGAAGTTAAAAGTACATTATTACGAAAACAGGCGAGAGACTGAACTAGGAGATGATTGTAAAGTACAAGAATTTGAATTTTGCCACCACAATAAAACAACAAGCAACAACATATGAAACATAATGTGGCCTGGATAAAAAGATAAGCAAACACCTAGCTAGTACGTATCATCCACACACAAAAAAAGAAAAGAGAATTCTGATTTACTTACACAAGCTGTAATCTATTCCGTAGCTACACAAAATTGTAAAAGTACTTTTGTGTGCTAGCTGCAGTCATTGGAGCAAAGATAAACCAAAAAAAAAAAGCTGCACAATGCAGAAGACGCAGACACTAGACTGCAGTGAAATTATGGGCTTCATAGAATGACACGTCTTCCCAAATTATTCTCTTTTTTTTTTAAAGATTATTTTCCAATGTCCCCAACATAATTTCAAATTATATTCACTTCACAAGTTCACATTACAGATATTTACATCAAATAAAAGATTTAAAAAAAAAACATAATAAAAGTGACGTACACAAAGTAATTTATTAAATGGGTTGAACCGAAACCACAAAGAACAGATCTGGTACGGTTGGTAGGAGTAGTCAGGCCCATTGACTTTAACCGACGCTCTCTCTCTTTTTTTACTAATCAAAGTCAAGCTTATTAAACCAAAAGGGCCTCTTTCAAAATTACGCGTGTAACTAACGCGTTACATGTTGGCGCGTGGATGCGTACTCTACAATCTGTCTGTATATATATAAGCCGTTGAGCTCTCCTCAAGCTTTCTCCATACCCCAAAAAAGATTAAAAAGTCTCAGCAAATTACATGAAGAAGAGTTCTGATTAACCGGAGAATCAAATCTCCGTTAAATCTTACCCGGCGAGTTTCCGACGATGAACGATGGGCTTTTTTGGGAGACTGTTCGGGAGTAAAAAGTCTGATAAATCATCTTCTTCGTCCAGAGATAAACGGAGGTGGAGCTTCGCGACCAGATCTTCTGGTTCAAGCAAGAGAGCTCCGTCCAAGTCTTCGGCTTCGGTGGCTGAGGAAAACGGTTTGGATGCCGACAAACATGCGATAGCCGTTGCGGCTGCGACTGCCGCGGTGGCCGAAGCTGCTCTCACCGCTGCTCATGCGGCTGCGGAAGTCGTCAGACTCACTAGCGGGAGAAAGGGAGGCGGCGGAAACTCGTCGGTGTTTCAAATCGGAAGAAGTAACCGTCGGTGGGCTCATGAGAATCTCGCGGCTAGGAAGATTCAATCCGCTTTTCGTGGTTATCTGGTTAGTTTAGTACTAAAATTTTCTTGATTTCTCTTTAAGTTTTAATCTTGAAGCTCTCTGTTCTTTCCTTAATTAACCTTTTTAAACTATAGAAGAAAAATTTCCTAAAATTCTCTTACATGTAAGTGTGAAATAGCTGTCTGAAAGTTCGAAAATCTTTTTTCCCAGAAATAAATTCAAATTTTGTTTTCAAAAAGATTGAAACAAATGGGTGAAATTTGTATTTTCTTGTGTGGGGGGTTTGGTCCCAAAGAAACTGACTAATAGAAGAAGAAGAAGAAGAAGACAAACAAATGTGAAACCAAAACAAGTTTCTTTGAAAACTTGGTGGTATGATTTGATTCATTCTGCCGACACTATTTTTAGTGGTTATGATTGAGTGAACTACCTCTTCATTTTTTTTATAATGTTCTCACATTTTGATCTTCTTCTGCTTTACTCTTTAAGTCACTCCAAAAAAAAAAAAAAATTGAACTTAGATTATTGTTAGTGTGAATCATTTTGATATTAGTTGTATGATAGGCCAAGTTGTTTTTCTTTCCACGTTATTTTGTGCTTTTTAAAATTCTGAGCTTTATGGAAATAAATAACATTAATCAACATTTTACAGATGGGTTCTTTTTTTTTGGGTTGCTTTAGTACATCATCACCTTTAAAGTTGAAATCTTTAGCCAAAAACTTTTACAAGTTGCTTACTGTATTTTATCATTAACTCGGTAAAGTTTCGTTTTTTGACCATGTTTTTTTTGTTTTTACCCTTTTTCCATCAAGTTCATCATTATCGGTGAATTTGTTTATCAATAAAAAGGTTCAAAACACGGAATTTGGAGATTCTCTAAATTCGAGTTTAATTAATGCTGTATATCTTCTCAAATCTCGACCAGTGTGAAAAGAAGAACTAGTGTGTGTGTGAGTGTGTACATTTGACCTTGAGACATAATACTTTCGGGCATGGTGGGCTCTGTAAGTTACTAAATCTAGTTTTTGGAGTACCAAGTGGAAGTGGTTGGGAAACTAAAAGCAAAATAAGAATAATTCCACAAACCACTACTATAATCCCTTTACTACTACTCTTTTCTCTTTGAGTTTTAGCATTAGTTGGCAAAACGATGATTATGTCTTTAACAAATGATTAAACTCGCCTTGTCTTTGTTATTCATTCTCAAGCAAACTCAAATCTCTATTATTTGTGTGGTGGAGCCAATTTTTTTACTTCGGTTTGATTCTATTTGAAGTCAACATTTATATTTATATCAAAAATCAGAAAACTTTATTGGCTTTGGAAGACAAGTCAAGGTTCGATTGAAACTTGTGTCTTGTTGAATTACTGTCGGCTTTGAAGTTTCTTTGGTTTTATTTTGGCAAACTAATGTGGTAAATTTCAGGCGAGGAGAGCATTAAGAGCACTAAAAGCATTAGTGAAGCTTCAAGCACTAGTGAGAGGACACATAGTGAGGAAACAAACCGCGGATATGCTTAGAAGGATGCAGACTTTGGTTCGTCTCCAATCTCAAGCTCGTGCTCGAGCCTCTCGTTCTTCTCACTCCTCTGCTTCTTTCCACTCCTCCACCGCTCTGTTGTTCCCATCTTCCTCTTCTTCTCCGCGTTCTCTCCACACTCGCTGCGTTTCAAGCGCTGAAGTCATCTCTATGGACCACCGTGGTGGCTCTAAGCGGTTAGATTGGCAAACTGAGGAAGTCCAAGACGAAGACAAGATCCTAGAAGTGGATACTTGGAAGCCTCATTTTCATCCCAAACCGCTACGTTCAGAGAGAAACAATGAGTCTCCCAGGAAAAGACAACAATCTTTGTTGGGTCCAAGAAGTACAGAGAATAGTCCTCAAGTTGGGTCTAGTGGATCAAGACGAAGAACTCCGTTTACCCCGACGTCAAGAAGCGAGTATTCTTGGGGGTGTAATAACTATTACTACTCGGGTTATCACCCGAATTACATGGCTAACACAGAGTCTTACAAAGCTAAAGTCAGGTCACAGAGCGCGCCTAAACAGAGAGCTGATGTCTCTAATGAGACCAGTGGCTACAAGAGATCTGTTCATGGACAGTATTACTACTACACGGCGGTTGCAGAGGAGAGTACTGATGTTGGAAGCCCCGGTTACTACGGAGGAGTTTCTGATCGATTGAATCGGAACCAAAGCGCGAAATCGAGGATGCATGCTTCGTTTCTTGTCTAGATTTTATGATTCTCTTTTCTTTTTTCTTTTTTGGGTTTGAGTTTGGTAATTTTCCATTAACACTGGGGGTGTGTAAATTGTTTTTAACAAGTTTCGATTACTTGCAAAAGAAGGGAACATAACTCTGTTCTCTGTCGATGTTGACTAGTCTTCATTGTTCAATCAAGATGAATCGTTATCAAACTGCTTCGATCCAAGCTAACCCAGAAAAAAATGAATGTTGTTATGGTTAAATGATTTGACTTTCAGATCTCAGAGAAATCAAACAAAACTAAAACTAACTGATGTAACAATCGTTTCTATTTCAAGACAAGAACGACGAGTTTAATACATAATCTTTAGCATAAGAGGAATATTTCTTTAGCTTGAACAAACCGATACTCAAATTAAACATTTATAATGTTGTTGTTGGATTTGATCCATAGGTATCACTGAGCCTTCAAAGCCTTACTCCCTCCTTGAAAGATCCTAGTGGCCTCATTGAATACTAAAAAGAAATATAAATTAGTAAAATGTGATGAATGTATCATAAAAGAAATGCATATAGAGAGAGAGAGAGAGGGTTACAGTAGTTTACAAGTTGCAATCGGTGTTAGGATCGATGGTGAATCCCAAAACGACGCCGCAGAAGCCAGACAAAGTAGAAATGGCAGTGGCGTTAGAGTTATTTACATTGATGAGGTCCATGAAGCAGTTACAGAGCCACTTTCTCTTCTCCGACGAATCAGAGTAAGTTCCGATCACAGTCATCGCGTCGCAGCAACTGGACCCTGGTATCGGATCCGGGTACCCGTAATTCACAAACTCCGTGCACGACGATACCAGTGTTCCCACCGCTGCACATTCCCCCGCGTTTTCCACGGTGGCTGAACATATCGCCGACAGTAGTAATAAAAAGAGATATATCACCGGAGAGAATGGTCTCGTTCTCGTCATATCTGTAGAGGATGATAGATATTATCTTTTGTTCGGACAAACTAACTAGAACGGTTTTTGCTTCTTGTACAAGCTATGCTCTATAGACAAGAGACCAATTAAAGAGCGTTTCTGTGTGTGTTTGGAGTTGGTTTGCAACAGAGGTTGTGTGAACTCCGACTTGGTTCATTCAGATGATATGTTTTACCTCTAAAAACAAGCCATCACGCGAAAAGTGATTTATAGGGTGGTGCACAATTGTGTGTGTCTACTGTCTAGGCCTAATTGTGTCATTGACGTGCACGTCACCAAGGAAAATGTATCTCCACCGTTAGATTGAGAGGGATAAGCAAAATATCGGACATCAGAAACAAATACAGTCAACAAGTCAAAAAAGTCGAAAGTCTAAACCGATCGGATTCGGTTCGGACCAAACGCAAACACAAACACAAACCAGGTCGGTTTAACTAAAATCCCTAATTTTCCGTACCGATCTGACCAGATCTCTCTCTCTCTCTCTCCTTCCTTTAGTGATGTCGTAAGTAAACTTCTGGGCCGTTCTAAAACCCCCTTCATCGTCGTCAATATTTCGGCGTCTTTGTTTCGCCGTAATTTACCACCGTCTCATCTCACCGTCACCGTATTCTTCTTCCATTGCCAGGTTTTGTTATTTGTTCAGATCATCTGTTTAAGTTTGGTTTATTCCTCTATTGATTGTTCCTCTGTTGGGGTTTTATGTTTGATTATACCATATGGTTAGCTTACATTTGCATATTGTTTCTTTTAAGTATCTGAGTTGATTGGTACTCTCATGCAATCTCTCTGCTTTCAAATCTGCCCTGTTTCTTACGAATTTCACAGTTCAATCTATAGTATGACTCTTCTAAATTGAAAAAAGAAGAATTTATGGATCTTGTTAGTAAGATCGAATGCAAAAGCTTTGCTCTTTGCTCTTTGATCCGAAAATCATATATTTAGTCGTCTGTGACCAAAATTACAGCTTCACCAGTTTAGCAATCTATCTGGTTGTTATTATGTACTTATTAACTCTGTCCTTACTAGTGCAGGATCTTCTTTAGATTCTGAAATGGCTTTCAGGCGAACCTTATCTATAAGGTCCACACTTTTCGCTCGTCGGAATCAACCAGTTTATCATATTATCCCTCGTCCAAATGATCATGAAAGGGAATCATTTTGTCAAGAAACATCTCAAAGAAGTTACCATAGCTTTCTTCACCAAAGCTCCATTAACAACTCCGATTTCTCCAAAATTTTGGGAGGAGGCTTACATATGCCTCTGGCTCCTGCTTCTGGTTTTGCTTTCTATCGTTATATGTCAAGTGCACCTGGTGTCGGTTCGGAAAATATTGGTGTGATGACTGATATCGCAGAAGTCATAAGCGAATCAACATTGCAAGATGCGCCAGCTCAGGCTGCCGCTGCAGTCAGTGAAGTTACAATTGCAGCTGCTGACTCTTTCCCCCCTATTGCTGCCCTTCAACATTGCATTGATATGGTGCATTCATTCACAGGCTTTGGGTGGTAAGGAACTTGGATTTTTCCTTTTTCTTTTGTGTCGTGTTTTACTTAGATCAATCTATCTGGAGTTGATCTTAGGTATATCATACGGTAGATATTAGCTGAATAGTACTGCATTGAGAACCTGGATGTATATGAGTTACATTCTGAACATAGCATATTTTTAAGATATTACCATTCCCTCATATCCTTTTTGACTATCAACAGGTGGGCATCCATTGTGGTAGCAACCATATTAATCCGTTCAGCAACAGTTCCTCTCTTGATCAAACAAATGAAAGACACGACAAAGTTAGCGGTATGTGTCTCCCCTTTGTCCTTTTTCACCTTGGAGACCATTTAGGATAGTGCATTTCAAATATGAAGTCATCTCATATATGGAGAGTGACTGTAATTTAGAGAATTAAACATGCTTTTTTCGGTTATGAAGATATTAAAACATTACATGTGGAATATGAACTCTAGACAAAATAGGAAATTGAGATTCACATGGCTGTATGTAATGACCACAAGTCTCCATTAAATAATAAACTACTATAAAGAGGTACTTGTGAATATCATGAGGAAATTCCTATTTTATAACCATTACATTTTCGTCTTGCTGTGCTTTACATACTCAGGTTCTATGCACTTAAACTTATATTTTCTGGCGTTTATACTTGGATCTCTTTTTTTTTGTGCTATATGCTGCATCCATCAGTAGTCTATTCTATGATTATATGCAGCTGATGAAGCCACGGTTGGAGTCCATCCGGGAGGAAATGCAAAACAAGGTATACATCATGGGGTTCCTCCTCACTTTTGCTACCCTGCCAATAGCTTTGGCACTGACTACATGTCCACTCAGCTTTAGCTCCGAATTTCCTATTTCTTTATTTACATCTTTCTTTTAAATTTCTCCATATTCTTCTCCATTTGTGTTCAGGGCATGGACGCCGTTACGATGGCAGAAGGTCAAAAAAAGATGAAGAATTTGTTCAAAGAGTAAGCTTTTTAAATTTACACTTCTTTTGCCAAAAATTAATTTAAAACATCTCTTTGGAGTGTGATGTCAAAATTACCCCTCGTTGATTATATGTCATATTATAGCTTGTTTGCTCTTCTGGCTATTGACTTTCCTGACATTTTGAGTATTTTGGTTGATATGACATTTTGAGTTGGTGAAAGTCTCTTGACAGTTTCTATCATTTACAGATATGGTGTCACTCCGTTCACTCCAATGAAAGGGATGCTTATTCAGGGACCTCTATTCATCAGCTTTTTTCTTGCTGTAAGATCTTTTAACCTTTAAGATGCTTGTTGAGCTATGTTGTTTTGTCGTGAGGCTTTTTGTCTCAAATGAGTTAATATTTTATCCAGATTCGAAATATGGCAGAGAAAGTACCTTCATTCCAAACAGGAGGGGCATTATGGTTTACAGATCTAACAACTCCCGACAGCTTATACATTTTGCCGGTTATAACAGGATTGACATTCTTGATAACCGTTGAGGTACAGTTTCTGCTAACTTAATAACAATGTTGACATCTTCAACAATTGTCAGACTTACTAACTTAAGCTTAAATCATCACCTACCAGTGTAATGCACAAGAAGGCATGGAAGGGAATCCGATGGCTGGCACAATAAAAAATGTTTTCCGGGGGTTTGCTCTCCTCACGGTGCCCATGACAATGAGTTTTCCTCAGGTTATTATTGTTACAGTAAAAGTAACCCCATCGACCTTGTGATATGTGGATTTTCTAATGTATCTGCGAAAATTTGTAGGCTATATTTTGCTACTGGATTACATCCAACATGTTCTCCCTTATGTATGGACTTGGTGAGTGATTGCGTAAAGATTCCTAACTGTGGCATATTCTTGGTTTGAAATAATAACAAGGCATGGTTAATGTGGTGGTGATTAATAACAGTGATTAAGCGTCCTCAAGTGAAGAAGATGTTACGAATCCCTGAGCTGCCTCCACCTACTCCAGGTCAACAACCTTCATTTGACCTGTTTTCAGCTCTCAAGAAAATGAAAGCCATGACACAGGACCATTCACAGAACCAGACACTACCACCTTCGCCAGTAAACCCGAGGGCCACTTCAACATCGTTGAGTCCTGTTAGTAAGAGGCTCAAGGCTTTGGAGAGCCAAGTCAAGGGAAGGAAGAAGAACAGCAGCAAGAAGAGGTGATCCAAAATGGTGCATACTATTTTTGTTAGACGGCCATAATAAAGCTTTTGAGTCAAAAGTGAACTAGTTACTACACAGATTTTTCTCATCATTGATGAAAACTACTCTGAGATCTAAAAAGCTGGAGGCAGCTTCTAGTGAAATTATATGTTTTTCTTCGATTTTTTCTATGGAACGATATTGTAAGTTTGTTTTGACCAGATAGAGAATAGAATATTGTTTTTATAGAAACATTTTGAATAACATACAACTCTTGTGTCTTGTTAAGTAACAGAACCTGAACAAAATTGGATAACTTTAAACATATTTGGAGTGGTTTGATTTATTCGAATAAACCATTCCATAATCTTGTAGGTATACTGAACTTTATTGCATATAGAGTAGAGTTATATTAAATTAAAGGATAAATTAATAAGAAGGACGTCGTCGAGGAGCAGTTTCACGTTGGGCGTTGAAGTAAACAGCAGCAACAGGTAGAGAAAGACCAAAGTAAGAAGAGAACGCTTTTGTATTGAAACACTCTCTTGTTTCCGGAGCTGCCTTCACCGTTTGCCTCCTGCTCTGTTTGAACAGCACGAAGACGTATCTGTGTATTCCCGCCACCGGTCTAGGCGTTTCGTATCTCACTATCTCTCTCCCTGCAATCAATCAAACCATCCACATACATACATCACTATTTGTCCTCTTATTCCAAAAAACGTGTCTGTTTAAGGACCAAAGATGTTGAGGTGAATCAAGAGTCTATGTACATGTGACATGTTTTATATATGATGTGATTATTCTTACCAAACGAAGCATCAGTTGTCCCGGGAATGTCTGTCACCATCCTGATAATTTGATGAACATTATAGTACATATTATACATTGTACGTTGTTACATATGGGAATAAATGTGGTAATATTTAATCGACGTACCAATGAAGATATTCACGCATATATGGATTACTAGGACTAGGGGCATCAGGGTCCATCATGATCTTGCGAGTTAAAAAGGAACACCAAAAGATCATTGTTATATAGAAGAGAGGAACGGTTAAGCACTTAACATAGATACTTTAAGGTTTAATTAGAAGAATGGTTATAACGTACTAAGGTGAAGAATGAACGAAGATCTTGGCCACCGATCTCAACGCGAGGTTTGGAGAGGAGAAGAGAAGGTGCGAGTTCATGACCATTAGAGACGATTGTGTTGGAACTGAAAGTGACTCTCATTGTCACGCTTGGATTGAATAGGTCTAGTACATCTCCTATCACTCTTCCCACAATCAGTGGTTCTATTTCTCTTGACATTTTCTCTTTGCTTCCGATGTGTGTTTGTGATCGGTGCTGGTTTCTTATAGAATGAACTTTGTCATAGCATTTTTATAGGCTAACAAAAAGAATCTTGGGAAGATAAAAGTGGATTTTTGTGTGTATATCTTCTAATACACTAAGTCAGATAGTTTTCCATACAAGCTTTTATTATTTTACTATTTGACATTGTCATCATTAGACATTGCATGTAACATATCTTACGTGTTATTTCTAACCATATTACTTGCATTCTTATACATTGGGTTAAGCTACAACTTCTTCTAAGACATCTTATATTGTGTACATATATAATTATAACAAGAATGTAAACCTTTCACATCCTCTACTGTGTACATTATCTAAACCTTTCATCCCCATTACATTGTAGAATATTCGATCGACCAAATGGAGAAAAGAATACCCCCACGTGTCGATAAAAAACAATGACAACCAGATACTGTTATGATTGGCTTAGGAATTGATTTGTAGATATTCCAAATAAATATATATACATATCAAGAAGAAGAAGAAGAAGAAGAAGAGATAAAATAAAACAAATAGAAAAAAAAAGAAAAGAATCTGCTTTATAAAGAGACACAGAATCTAATATAAACACTTTCTAGTTTCTAGTCATAGAATCCACTGTCCCCATGGAGAGTTTCGTTTCTCATCATATATTTTTGATGCTCCAATCCAATACGTGGCCTAAACACAGTGGCACCTCATTTTTTTTCTTCTTTCAAATATGTATTATTTCTGTAGCCATTTTGTCGATCGATCGTATAACTACTTCTATTTTCGTTGAATAGAGACATGTTTTAGTGTGTTTGTTCTGTAACAATCAAATCGTATCTCTCTAGCTATCTAGGTAAACCATGTTAATCTCATCGATTTTGATCCTACGATTTACAATAACACATCTATTTCTCCGATACAATACTTGTCATTATGACATATATTAAACAAACCTATATTGTCTTCTCCATACACACCAGTAGTTTTTGGACTGATCAAATTGAAGAAGCTTACAAAAATAATCTTCAAGTATCATTTCAAACACATGCTATGATGCTAATATAATGTTTGAAACTTAAAATATAATAAGCAACTGCATGTAGATTCTAGTTGACGACAAAAACCACAAACAAATTGTTTTTGTCTCTGCATGGAATCTAACACGTCGATGATTTGATTGGTGCTAACATAGTAAAAATATTGGCTTTTAGCCTAACTCGAAACAGTATTAAAGAAAAGTTTCCTCGTGTTGTTTAGAACATTTATAAAGCAAATTCAACTTTTATAATATCTTGAGCATATTTGGAGTCGAAACTGTTGAGAGAACTACAAACATGTGATTTGAGATTTGACTTAATCAAAACACACGTACGGATGATGATGTATATAACTGAACCATCTACAGATATAGCATAGAAAATGTCAGATGGTGTTGGAATTTTGAGTCTCGACCAGACTATGCAAAAAATAGATTCTAGGGACACATTTGTTTCTTTTTCTGCATGTGAATTAATTCTCTCGAGAATCAGTAGTTGCTTGATGATATTTCAAGTAGTGTTTGTCCGTAGTGAATAATTATTTACAGAAAAAGTGACATTGTGAACAATCCAAGTGTGTGAATCAGTACAAAACATTATTTTAATTTTTCAACGAAAGTAATAAATAAATTGGATGTACAAGTGTGCGCGAATCTAAAATATCTTATCCCTTCTTTGACGTAAGGTCCGAAGACACTAGTTGGTGTCCGACCATATCTTTTCTTTTTTGTCAGTGTACGACCCCTTTTTAAAAAACTTTTTTTTTTTTTTTTTCTATTTTCAGCTCAAACTGCAAGAATACTAAAACTCGATTGTGATTTTCATAAGTTAAATCTATTCTAAAAGTTACTGGTTAATTTGGTAAAATTAGTTATATTTCTTTGAAACACAGCTAAAAGAGAAATAATCTTGTATGGTTTGTGGATTTTATGAAGTTTAATTCAAATTACTGATGAATAAGTAACTAGTTGGTTCAGTTTCAAACTGTATATACAAGTAAATTGGCATTTTTCTTGCGTATCCATTTGGCTATTTGATCTCATATAAGCGTACCATTTCTAGCTTTAATGAAGATTCCAATTTGATGATGAACAGAAACCACATCACAAAAGAGTTGACTATGATTTATAAATCAGCTTTTTGATGTATTACAATTAAAGTTGTTTTTGTGGGTATAAACAGCTAAAGTTTTCTTAGAACCAAAAACATATATTAAAGTTGTAATGTAAACTTATGATGCAAGAGATTCGATTGATTTAGCCTACGTAAATCTTCCCCGATCAAACCAGAAACTTCATTATCAAAACCAAACCTGGTCCGACTGCAACATAACATCATCAGTTTTCACTACAGGCAGAGAAACATAGGGTCCTAAATTTTTCACTTTTATCACTAATTTTGTTGTATCAATACAAAAAATGAGCAGACAAAATCTCAGTAAATGAGAGAAACAAGTGTTGTAACCTCTCTTTACAAACATCCCTTTTAATCCTCACGACTTGTTTCAAAACTGTGCATGAGGCTTCACTCTTCAAGTTCTGTCAAAGTCTCAAACACAGTCGACAGTTTCACTTCAACTACTCCCCAAGTAAACATTCTTCAGCAGGAAAGTTATAAACCCATTTGCCGACTTGGGTAATTATCAGTTGTGAATTTACTCTGTCACAACCTCCAGCATTTTAAACTATAGAAGAAGGTAAAGGGTTTCTTCGAACGGGACGAGATGACTTCTTGAGATATGAAGAATTCCATTCTCCACCTTCTTGTGCGTAATAATCCATTGGATAGTCTCCATCGAGTGCTCCATCGTCGTCTTTCTTATCATTTTCCACGTTTTCATTACTACACGCACAACTTGTTTCTTTCTTCTCTTTGCAACAGCCAGACAAAGAATCTCCTCTGCTCGAAGTATCCTTCTCCCACCAACCGCGGATGAATCCTAGAGCAATCTCAGCCTCAAAAGTTGTCAGAAGCGGCTTAAGAAAGGCCTCACCCCAATCAATTGAAAGCCTTGGGCATGCTATTTGGACCCACGCATCCACAGAGTCTTCAAACAATGCTACTCTTGTGGGGCTAAGTTCCGACATTAAAACAACTGTACTATCTATCCCTTTCTCCCTCATTTTCTTCTCTAACCTCTCGAGAATCTTGGGATTCCCTTGCCGTCCCAATGTCCCCAGCACAATCCCCCAAGTTTTTGCATCCCTGGCCCGTGCAATTGCCCTCCTTCTCGTCTCCCTCATTCCCTTGTGATCATACTCCTCTAAAAACAGCTTGCCCAGATATGGATCATACCTAAACGCCTTGATTTTCGGATTGGCTATCATGAATGCTTCTAGATGGAACCTCCCGTCAGCTACAAAGACCAGTACTTGGTCTTTACAATCCTCAACTGTCTTAATCTTGGGAGCTGTACAACCAAGGACTTCACCAGCCGATAAAGGCTTTGACTGAGGGATCAAAACATTGAAACCTTGCTTCTCTAACTCAGGTTTCACAGCTCTAATGGCCGAAGTAAACTGAATTGTGCCTGCAAGAATGATGTTCTTGGCATCACTCGAGAGATTAAGATGGATAGTGTTCAACAGGCATTTGACATCGATCTGTATCTCGACAAAGACATAAAGGCAAGGGATTTTGGTAGAGTCAATAGGGACAAGACAACTATGTCCATAGTGAATGAGCAAGTCAGCACCAAGAGCACAGGCAGAGAAATCATCAACACAGCAAGCTCCATAAGTGACATCACCGAGAACAAAACAGTGAGAGGCTCCAGCAAAAGATGTGAAGATGTCAGAGAGAGTGAGGGCGTACATAAGAAGACCCTCAGGAAGCTGCAGAGCGATGCGTTTAGCATTCGATGATTTGATCCTCCAAACGCATTTGTGGACCTCAAACTGATAAATTGAAGGGAGGATTGAAATAGCAGCGTTGAGGGACGCATCATTGAGGACTGAGTCAGGGATTTGGTTCTTGATGAAACGTTTTGGAGGCTGCTTTGGTTTGGTGCTTTTGCCGTTGTTTAGATCAGAAAGCTCCATACTTTGGCCTAAAACACAAGAGAAAAGGGGTGCATAAATCTTAAATTCACCACAACAGCTCCTAGGTAAGACATCAGATGCTAAAACAGAACAAAATTTGATTCCTTTACTAATCTAGGTAAGGCTTTTACAATCAAAGCTCCATACTTTGGCCTAAAACATAAGAGAAAAGGGATGCGTGAATCCTAAATTCATCACAACAGCTCCTAGGTAAGACATCAGACGCTAATACAGAACCAAATTTTGATTCCTCCTAATCTAGGTAAGGGTTATACAATCTAAGGATGGATAAAAATAAGGTTTTTGAGAACAAACACAAACCTTGGATCAAGAAGTAGCGTTTAGACGAAATCAGACGAAGAAGATGAAAGAAAAAAAAATCGAATAAGTTCGATTTTGCTGAATCCAGGAGAGAAGAGAACGCGGCGCAGAGAGAGAAAGAGACCAAACAAGCACGGAAAGGGTTTAGGGTCTAACCAGTGTTATAAAACCCAGATCCTTTTTATTTTATAATCAAACCGGTTATAACCAATCGGTTCACTACAATTTGAAATTAGTGAGATTTCTTAGTTTTCTCTTCTTAGTTGTTGTTGTGTGTCTGGTTAAATGTTGCAAATCAGAGACAACATTATTAGGGGAAAGAAGACAAGTCACTATAATCTACTCTAATTGTGTTGTGTGCAAACAAAATGCATATAGACATATCACACACATGTCATTGTCAACAACTTAAAAGTCTTAAACATTGACGAATTATATATACGATCAAATATATTCGAAAGAGTTGAACAAGAAATGAAAAAAAAAAATATATATTCTAAAGAGTCAAAAGATAGACAAACTTGGAGATATTTTACATACCATAAATAAGTCTATAATAGTATTAATCCAAGTTATAATTGTGTTCTTATTTAGGTAGTTTTTTGTTTTTGTTTTGGTTGGGGTGAAAAATCAAAGCTGTATAGATGGTGATATCTCAATTTCCTTGCAAAGTTATGTGTTTAATTTTTTGGTTTCAGTGTTTCACATAGGGCGACGATCGAGAGTGATTGTGAAACCTCAACGAAGTTATCTGAGTTAGTTTTCACGTAACCATCCCTATCTACTATAGATCATCCCAAACACATTCAATCAAACATATAGCTAATACGTCATTTATTAAGATAATCGTATACGATATCAGTATACTGTAGTTGTGAATGAATGATAATCAGACGAAACAGCTAGGTCCACAACACGTTCCCTGAATCGAGCCCACCAAACGAGAGAGATTCGAGATGCTTCACTACTATTTCCAAATTTGCATCATTCTAATAATTAATCCCTACGTCTTTTCATATAGTAGTATAAGATTTATTTTTTATTTTTTTAAAAGCACACTAAAAGATGAGAAGAATACTTTTTAAAAGTCAAAAAAGGAAAGTCTAGAAACAGCCTAACTATTTATGAAGAAAAACAAAACAAAATTGAAGAAAAAGAGCATTTATTATTAAAATAATGGTCCGTAGTAGTAACACAAAAGACTGAAAGAGTTAAAAGAAGAAGTCAAGATTTACGAAACTTCTTGAAAAAACAGATGGGACACGTGCTCTGATTGTCTTAAAAAGCTTTAATCCCCTACTTCGCGGCACATATCTACACACCAAATCTGAACCCTTGGTTTTTTTTTTTTTTTTTTTTATCAATTACAAACTCTCTGATTGGTTCGATTATAATTATAATGTCTCAACCACGGCGTCTCCTCACCGGACTTCTTCTCCCCAACCGCCGCAGTCGTCGTCTTCACCTTCGCTCCTTCGCTCCTCGTACGTTTCAGCCCGATCGGAACACCAAACAGCCTCGGACTCGCTTCTTCTTCTTCAACCTCCGCATCAGAAAACCGCTTCGCCGGTAAGAACTCGAGCGGCTGACTACTAGTACCTCCCAGAGAATAGCTCCGATCAGGATGAGATCCGACGTAGTTCGACATGAGGCTGAAGATATTATCGCATACAGACTTCATCTGAGTAAGCTCACGGTTGAGCTGAATGTTTTGGTTCCGAAGCTTCTCGTTCTCTTCTAATAACTCAACTGATAAACCACCATCCCCCGCCGTCGTTTGACAATACCACGACGTCGGAGAAGACGACATCACTTGATTGTTATTGTTATTGTTATTATCTTCCCCTGAGTTCGACGGTGACACAACCGTCGTTTGGATTCTCTGTTCCGACAAAGGAACAACAACAGCTTGTTGATGAGACGACGACGACGTTGTTATTTTCCGACGTTGGATCTCACGGAGGAGATGTTTCTCTCCTCTCTTGAAGTAATCGTTCGAAAACTCCCATCGATCCGGCACTACTTTTTTGAATCCCTGTTTAATAAAAGAGGATTAAATTCTGAAAAAAACACAATGAAATCTAGAAGATGTGATTGTATATATATAATACTGACGTAAGTGTTGAGCTGACGAACGAAGCTGGAGAAATTGTTGTGTTTGAAGTGTTTAGGAAGCAAGTCTTTAGCGAAATCAGTAGGATTCCATACGATGAAAGAGGAACCATCTTCGTTCCATGAGATCACGTCGTTGATGGAACTATCTTCAACGAGGTTGTAAGTTTTTGTGAGGAACGGCGTCGGGATAGATCTCTGAGATGATGATTCGACTCCTCCGGTCATCATGGCGTCCACCGGTGGAGAGTTCATTATCGATACTATAGAGAGTAGAGATGTTATCAAATTGTTAAGCGAAAAAACAAAATAAAAAAGTGTCCCCTGAAAGTAACGAAAGAAAGAAGAAAGAAAGAAGAAAGAATAGAGTATTATTATTATTTTTTTTTTTTTTTGGACAAAGAGTATTATTATTATTATTTGTAAAAGAAAAGAAAAAAAAGGATCGAGAAGCTGCGTAATGGTTTTTTAGGCTTCAAGAAACTTCCTATGGAGTTGCGTGTTTATTCCCTCATATAGTGTGCCCCAAGTGGTGGGGTCTTCCACAGTTTACTTTATCCTTTTGTTTATTTTTGGAATTTCTTAATTTATTAATTTGTAATAAACATGTCCTCTGCTTTGCTTTGATGTGTCATCGGTATCAGACTCATCACTATATGTGTCGATGGTAGGATTACAAATAGCTAGAGAACAAGACCACACTCTCCTTTTCTTACCTTGTATCTCGTTTTGTAAAGATCATGGCAAAATAATTATACTAGTGGAATTGGAGGGCTTTTTCTTTTATGTGAAGATTGAAACTGTCAGCTTTAGAATACAACTGAAGGAAATGTTTTATGTAGAGTTTTTATGGGGACTTATTAATGTCTGAGATACAAAATAAAAACCAAAAACCCATTAAACCTGATCTTTGTTTTTCTCATCGTTTATAGCAACAACATTAGCTCCCAAGTATGTTTTCTCTCTTTCTTATATCAACAACATTAGCTCCCATGTCTGTTTATTTCTGCAGACGCTATGACAAAGGCCTCATTGTTTTGCTTATTAAGTAGTTGGACTTTTTCAGTTATAAATCGAAATATCATTGAAATTTAACTACAAGGATTTGCAATGGAACAAATCACTCTTTCGTGCATATCATGATAACAAATTCGAAAAGCTACAAAATGCTAACAAAGACAATAACACCGGTAAAACGAGTACTACTACTTCTCAAAAAGGCAGGGCTAATTAAAAACTTATGTACATTGGATTAATATATATAAACAATAAAAGACTTGAAAAGATCTTTCGATGAAAGAAAAGAAAAAGAAAAAATACATGAAAATAAGAACCGATACCAGCCTCCATCTACAACTCCACACCACATTTTCTACTAATAAAAGAGCCTTCAATATTCTACTATATAATACCTGTAACCTTTTTATGTTTTACTTTATAATATATATATATATATATAATTATTATAAGATAATAAGGGTGGTGGAAGATGCTAATCATCTAAGTGGCCAACAAAATACTTCAAAAATTGCATTTTTTAATATATCATATCTTATAAACCCATCATCCCATTTTGCTCTCCATTCTCTCCACCAAACGACCCTCCCTCCTGATTTTACAAAAAATAAAAGACCAAACATCAGTCATATGTATTATTATGTAAGGAAATCAACTTGAGCGTGTCTTAGTATTTCAATAGCTTTTTCATACCTGGCTTGTAGCAAAAGGGATACTGGTCGTTTTTTTTTCAAGAGTTTCCGGCGCTGGACAATGAAGGATTTGATGCAGACTTGGCATCCTTTGCATCGGATCCTTCCCCGACAACTACTTCTTCCTCGCTCCTACAGCTTAGAGTTCCAGGGTTCATCTTCCTCACTTCCTCTTTGGTGTATATGAATATTTTGCGAACCATGCAACAAAACTCCCTGTGGAACATCGTTGTGTCAGTGTTTTCCAATAACATTAACATGGAGATATCAAGTTAGGTAGTGAAAAGTGGAAACACTGCAATAACTTACTGCCAAGGATCATCTCCAACTAGCATCATATCATTCTCATCATCTGTGTAAACTATCAACCAATCTTTCTTAGGAGCCATCAACTCTCCATTGAATTCAAACAGCCTGTCCAGCTCAGCGATTAACTCCTCATAGTTTTGGAACTTTGACAGATCCACTGAACGGCCAAGTGCAATTCCCTGCTTGTGAACCTATAAACCAATGTGTCACGTGTTAGTCGAATAGTGATTCAAGGGTTCTAACAACCTCATACTCTGTGTGATATATAATAGTAAATTTTTTACCTTCGTGCAACTCCTACTAGAGTTTGTTTTCGTCTGAGCATCCTTCGGATGAGGATTACTAGTTGGCAATGGTCTTCCCTGTTCACGATGGTCGTTTGTCGTTTTTGACCCTTTCGACTGATCAGAAAGGTCCTGAACCTTTGCCGATGCTACCTGTGTAAACCCCACAGCATCGTTTAAGTTGTTTCTCTGAGACATTGAAGAATCTGTCCCATTCATGTTGTTGATCAGAGGAATTCCAAAAAGCCTGCAGTTCCCATCTCTTGACTTCGCCCCCTCCTCTTGTATCGTCATGGGTTGTTTAGTTACTTGATCCCTTGCCTGGGCTTGTGCCTGGGCTTGAGCCTGAGCTTGTGCCTGGGCTTGAGCCTGAGCTTGTGCCTGAGCCTGAACCACCTCCTCAAAATAATTCAAAGCACGAGGGCGTATTGGCCAGTTACCACCACCATTCTCAGTTGATAGACCATTAAGCACCGGATATTCGCTGTATTTACCATTCCCTAGCCCTTGGAAAGAGGAATCACTTGCTGCAGGTGCCTTAGGAGATTCATGTAACTTCAAGGAAAGACCAGAGTGCATCATCTGCCACTGGTTAGCAAGATAATCAAACTTGCCCTCCGGATCACTCAATATTTTCTTTGCAGGCATAGAAGGTGACGATGAATGGTCATAAAAAGGTATCCGCTGACCGTGGGGTGGATCAATGTTATTGCCAAAGCCGGAAAGCAAATCGGTGTAAGTAGGTTCATGCCTGGCTGAGGACATCCAGTTCTCAGATCCATATCTTTTAGAAGCCGAAACCACGTCAACCTTATCATCATCCGTTGAGGATTGCCACACAACAGAATTCTCCGGAGCATCACACTCTACATTCTCAATATGTTTCGTCCTCAAGGTCGAGTATTCTTGACCTTGCAAGACCCTTGAAAGTCCGCTTGCCGGTAAAGGGTCCATGTTTGCTTTAGCTGTGCCTGTTTCATGTACAAAGAATTAGTTTCCCACTGAAAAGTTCAATTTAGTTTTTCAGACAGACTCCTATATGCACAGAAGCAAAAGGGGAGACTTCACCATCTTTAGTAAGCATCGAAGAGTCAGGAGATGAAGGTGCAATATTAGATCTGGGCCTCTTAGGCCTAGGCATTGGAACAGGACTTAAAGCAGGAGGAGCAAGAGCTGGCTCTATTTTCCACGGAGACACTCTATCAGGTCGAGGTATACTAGAAGTCTCATCCCATCTCACCTGAATGACAATTGAACAACAATCAGAATTCATTCTATTTAACAATAGTCTTGATCCCCTCTTGGAACTAAGTCATACCTTGAGGGATCTCCACTTTGATTTTGGCCACCTAGTAGGGTCAGATTCTTCAGTCCCAACGATTGTGCCAGTAAACCTAATAATATAAAACAATATTACTTCTCAGGTTCGTCATTCCCTGAGAAACAAAGGCTCGAAGCCCAAACTATATTAAAGACAGTTTTTACCTCTGCTCCGGAGCCTCTTCACCTTCAAATCTCATTTTAAATCTCATGCCGATGGAGTAGTTATTCTTCACAGACTCCATATACTGGTCAAACGGAACAATAAACTCAGATGGGCTAGTCCTGTATCAAACAAAACAACAACGCATGAACATTTAGTAGAGTAACACTGCCAGGCATCAGACAACTAGAAACATAAACAGCAAAGAGCTCCAAACTGAAAGCTGTTCAGTGAGCTAATACCAAGACAAACCTTGGTTTGTAGTAGACTGTAAACATAGTCCCTGTTGAAATGGCATGCCATGCGGTAGCCAGTACTCCAAGATGCATGCTATGGCTAGATATAACAGAAGATGGCACATTCCCCTGTTGTCGCATTGCACGCCTCACGCCCACCCTTAATTCTCCATTCTCACCCCTGTAGAAGAATTGGATATTTAAAATTATAGAAACTAACAGATAAAACTCAAGAAAATAATGAATGTAAAAAACCACAAACCTTAGAAATATAAACGCATCGCCTGCAACTAGCCGTTTGGAGCTAACAAACACACTCCATCCACTCTGAAGCAAATGCCTCCGCGGTTGACCTGGTCATTTAACAGACATCAGTAACAACTTAAGGTTGATGCCACAGAGTCGAGGAACAGAAAACAATACTATTCATACAGATTCCTATACCTCGGAATATATGCCTGAATCGCCACTCATTTGCATGCAAATCTTTTGCAACTAACTCTTGAGTAGGAGGTTGTCGAGACATATCCTGAGGAAAGAAACAAAAAATGATTGAAGGCAATCCTGTAAGAGAATTCAAGCAAAAATTAAGCCAGCGAAAAGAAAATAAAAGCAAATGAAACACCAACCAGAGGTGGGAGACATTCATCCGCATGGCGCCTAAGAACAGAAAATCCACCATGTGTACTTGTGTCAGATGCAGTCAAGGTTTTGCAGAACGAGTGCACCTGGAACCTAGGAGGTGGAGGAGGAGGCGCTTCTTTCTCAATGGCATTCTCGTCTTGCTGTGTTAAAAAAAGAAAGAAAGGAAGATTAGATTTCAGTAGCTTAAAGAATAAGATCATTGAACAACCCTGAAAACTCAAACAAATAAATCAGAAGAAAAAAAACTTACGTTAGCCTCAGGAAGAAGAGTAATCTGCGCATAAACTTCATCTGTATCTGCCTCTGCCTGTAAAACCAAAAGCAAAATCTCTTGTTAGTAGACAATTCAAGACTCATAAATAAACATTTACTATGAAGTGAAAGAAGCTTACCTTTAAATCTACATTAATAACTCGACAAAGAAGCTTTGATGGAAGATCATAGAGAGGCATCTGCTGTTCTGCCGCCTGGTTCGTCGATGCCTCTACCTAACCATCCACAATGGAAACCGACAAATTTCATTAGAAAATATCTCAATAGATAGGAAACCGAGAGGGGTAAACTCAAAGATTTAGCCAAAACTAGCAATCAAAGAAGAAAATCTTACCTGCTCGATATGTCCTTGAGGGAAATAGAAGACTCGGTCATCTTGTCTAGGAACCGTGACAAGAGGACCAGCACAAGCGTGCCACAGCTCTCTGTAAAGCGCTGCCTCAGGGTCGACTATGAAGAGGAAGAAAGAAGAAGAAGAAAAGGTAAATTAGATCAACTGAGTCTGAAACCAAAACCAAGCTTAGAAGAAAAAAAACTGAGAAATGGAGACTTACCAGCACGCTCAGCGGCAACAGATCGGTTAGAATGACTTATTTGCCCGTCGCCGGCGACGGAGACATTTCTAGTCTCCTTTGGGTCAGTATAACCGGAGGAGGAAAAGTTATCTCCTCCACGATTACCTTTCATCGAAACCTCCGAACTCGCCATACCTTGTGAAACTCAGATCTGTTTCATCTGATACAAAATAAGCCTCAAAGCAGACGATATCCAGAAGAAACCACCAAATCCACCTCTGAAAAAGATCAAAGCTCGCCTCGGTACTCCACTTGATTCCTTTCTTTGGCTCAATCTCTCTAACAAACACAATCACCACTGGTTTAGCTCCTTAACATTACTCGATAACACTATCAGAGAAGATAAACCCTAGAATCAAACGAGAAAACCACCAAATTTCACCTCAAATTGTCTCCGGTTCAGACTCCGAGCTCTCTCTCTCTCTCTCGCTTTCCTATTTCTCCTCGTTTATGGCTTTATCGGAGTCACAGAAGCTCGAACATCGACCACAAGCAATTTCCTCTTCCTTCTTCGGTCTGTGGTCTCTCAGAGTTTCTCTCTCTTAAGTTTCTCTCTCTTTATCTCTATCTATCTATATTATTTTTTTCTTCGTCTTTCCTATCTTTGTGTTTTCTGGGTCTGAGGCGACCAAAGGGCTTAACCAGAGTAGTCAAAACTCAGCTTCAATCATTTCAACCGCGGTGAACTTCTAACCCATACGGATAACCGGCATTCACCGGTTACCAAACCCACTTTGACACCGGCTATAACCGGTTGTAACCATTTCCGGGGGACCAGGGTCTGCGACCTCCCGAAGCGAAAGACAAGTGACGAAATTATTTTTCTTTCCTCGACTTATTATTATTTTTAATTAAGAAAAAAGCCTTTTTCTATAAAGAAAAATTGTCATATCCTTTTCTAATATTTAATTTCTATAAAAAAAATATGAGAAGATAAAATCGAAGCAAAGACCCATTTTGCATACATTTCCAAGTCGTATTTCCCCAGAAATATAGCAACTTAAGTCATATCTCTTAATTGTTGACCAAAAAAAAAAAAATATAAGCAATACAATTTAAATTAATATAGGTTTTATTAGACTTCTAGAAGTAGTATTATTATTTATTTACTGTGGGAGATGAATATTATTATCAACCAATCAGTTGTTTTTTAGTTGCCAGGAAAACAAACCCATAGGTTGAAAAATTAGGGGGTAAGAAAAATAAAGTGTAAATGGACTAGAGAGGTAGTAATATAGATTATCAAGTAATAAAGGCTGCTTTACTTTTTTGAGATGAGACTAACGGCGTCAGGGCGACGTGAACAAGCGTTGGATTATGGTTGGGCAGAAAAGATAACGGTGTTTGCGAAAGAGCGTCAATGGGAAAGGTGTTGTGTTTTTATTGGGAAGTGGCTTTGTCGTGCTGTGAACAGGCAGGTCTGGGAGAGCCAATAAAAAAACAATAAAAAAACATACGTGGCATGAGGATGCGTATAATAGCAGATCAAAGATATTTCCAATGTCATTTTCCACAGTCTTTAAGGCTAACATGCGCGTTTATAGGGGGCGGGAATTTTCGTCTCGTGAATCTCTCGTACTTAATTTAACCCTGTTTTTCTTTTTATGGAAAAACAAAGACGTTTCATTATTGTTTTTTCTTATATATTTCCTCTTTAATTTAAGTTACAACTTACAACTCATACTTACCAACTTAAAAAAAAAAAAAGAGGAAAGAAGATTGTTGAGTACTGTAAAACTGGAAAGTATTAAGCGAACAAACACAAAGATAGAAAACTCTTAACAATTATTCCATAAGTATTTTAATTAAGTACTCGATTATCTTTAATTGTTTTCGAATTTGTTATTGCCAAAAAAAAAATTAAATTGGATTACCAGTGATGATGAATACAGCTAGCAAATGGGATTTAGAATTTAGTAGAGCGATTAATAAGAGACTTAGACCATCCTCAATGGTGATCCTTAACATGATCCTTAAACTACTTTTGGTTAAAATTTAATACATAATTCAACTCTATATATAAGGTACGTATGTTATATAAGGTACTAAAGGAAATCATAAGATCCACTTTTTCAATTAAACTATTAAAGAAATCATTAGATCCACTTTTAAGGATTATGTATTGAGGATGGCCTTAATTCCATGCGCCATGTCATATATTATATATATATATATATATATATATATGTATGCTGCCTATATGGAAACGTTAAAAAGGAAACCAGAAAAAAATATCTGGTTTTATAGATGAGAGGTTTAATTGTAGCCACTCATACATACAGCTGGCAAAAATAAAAAGAGTAATTAGTTTTTTCTAACCCAGGTTTTTTAACAGATTACGAGCATATTAAAGAAACTTTTCCTATTCTAATTCTAGTATGCGTTATGACGTTAGTGTTCTTTAATCTTTAATTCAGTTATGTAAACTGAAAATAGTAAATATCATACTAAAGATATATGTATATGTTTTGCAGTAAACTTTTTTAATACTACTAAGAATTGTTTTAAAAAAAAAGAAGACTGTTTAGCATGACACGTCACAGGCGATATGATGAAGGAAACGATACGAATACGAGATACGAGATGTACGTATAGTAAAGAGAGGGGAGGGGGGGGGGGAAATCACGTGTTGGTAACGCACTTGCTAAGAGGTGTGGGACCAGAGAGTACTGTGTAGTGTAGCCATTTTTGTGTGGTCTAAAACCAAACCCCGGAATCTTTGTCCGTTTTTTTTTATTTTTTTTTCTTTCTTCTTTTCTCTCCCAATTTTTGTATTGTTTAATACACTTCTCTTACACTTAAGAAAAGATATTATTATGGTTATTTTAAGATAGTATATGGTTTGTATACCACTAGAGATTGTTAATTGTTAATACGGATATAATAATATTACCACCATTTGATAGCAAAGAAAAAGTACTCCCATCACTAGTTTCAATAAGATAAATCGTTTTAAATTTTGGTGTCCTCAAAGCCTACGAAATTTTTCTGTACCGTACCTTTGCAATTTATTAATAATCGAACACACACACACACATAAAGTAGGCACAGGCTTTTTTGTAAAGCATCTCTTCTTCACATCTCGTTTTTATTATTATTTTTTCTTAGAGTATATCGGATCGGTTTAATAGCATTACTTCAATTATTCAAGTTTCCATACCACACCTCGAACACAGCTGAATTGTGGTCACTTTCCTGTAAACCAAATAGTACTAATTTTATATAAACTATAAGACCATTCATAATTTTTCGGAGATATACAATTATACATAGTGATAGACCTATAAATTGAAACAAATAGTACAAATATATTAAATACACATAGGTTGGCTAAAAAGAAAATAGACTAAATAGTACACTACTACTCTACTAGTATCTAGTAGTATATGGATTTCTATTTTTTTTGTTTGTTAGAAATTATAATTACAATTGATATAAGAAAAAACGTATATAATAACTGTCGACATGTGCGTAGAGTAGTACATGCTCACACACGTGAATGTCCCCTTTCATTGTCAATTTCTAATACTTATATACATAGCCTAAATAGGGTTCATCTATATAGACTGGCCATTTTCATATATATATATTAATTTTTTTGCTGTAGTCTTGATGATCGGTCTATGGTGTGAAACAAAATAGGTTTGATGCAAAACGAGCAAAATGTGCTCTCTTTTTTCTTTTTTGTCTTTCTAGTTAAGAAATCGATCTTGTTTGGTATATATCCCCATTAATAATATTTCAAACCACATTCGTACATATAATCTTAGAAATTATTATATGACATATTTTGAGAATTTTATTTTTTCCAATATGAATAAAGAGAATAAGATCACCTAACATTTTGTTAACTGTAGAAAGAAAAGGAATCATTCTGTAACACTGTTTAATGTGTGTCATTACCAACCCATGATAGATTGTTTCCCGGGTAAATATGCTTTTTTTTACAAATATAATATTAGAGTGGGGTTGAATAAAAATAATTTAAATATAGTAAAAGGGAGCTTATTGCAACAAGAAAAATATAAATAAAAACTATTTAGTGATGGACAAAGTTTTTATTGTTGTTTTTACTGCTAATTTATAAAAATTTAAATAAATTGAGAAGTGATTACACGTGGGACCTACACGTGTCACCAGATTAAGGAGCACTAATTCAAGGAATGGGTCATGCCTTCATGCTTCCTTTCTCCTAATCTCTTCCCTCTTTGAACCCTAACCTACAGACCAACCCCTTCTTTTTCACTTTCCCTTAATTTAATGTGAGATTAGCCTCTCTACTTCTTTTCTTAGTTTTTTTTCTATTCCTATTATTATATTATTCTTCATAAAAATATATATCCCTACTATAGTAAAAGAGAAGTACAAAAGGGATTCAGGTCGGGTTTTTCAAAAAATTCCGGGTTAAATTTTCAATCGGATACTTGCCAAATTTTTTGTTAAATATTTTTCAAATATTTCAATAATATACACCAGATTCCTATCATTTAGGAAACTATATTAATGCTAAATAAAAAATATGTCTTATAAGGAAAATTTGTTTATGAATATAAAGATCTCAATCTTTTAAAAATATTCTAATTATTATATTAATTTCTTATATGAAAAAACAAAAAAAAATTATAATTTTTTATAAGTTTAAATATTTGATATATAGAAAAATATAATTTTAAAATATTTGGTATAACAAATATAAAAATGCATCTAAAATACATAAAAATGGTAATATAATTAATAAAAATGTTAATTAGTTTGAATTAGTTAAATGTTTCGAAAAATAAAATTTGAATATATATGGCTATAAGAAAGAAAGATTTTATTAAAGATTTTATAAAAAACGAAAGATTT